>NW_021300310.1:48920-76589 GCF_002162155.2 Triticum dicoccoides
GGAAGCGTTCAAGTGAACGGGGTTGATGGAGTCGTACTCGTCGTGATTCAGATCACCGATGATCCTAGTGCCGAACGGACGGCACCTCCGCGTTCAACACACGTACAGCTCGACGATGTCTCCCACGCCTTGATCCAGCAAGGAGAGAGGGAGAGGTTGAGGAAGACTCCATCCAGCAGCAGCACAACGGCGTGGTGGTGATGGAGGAGCGTGGCAATCCTGCAGGGCTTCGCCAAGCACCTACGGGAGAGGAGGAGGTGTCACGGGAGGGAGGGAGGCGCCAAGGGCTCAGGTATGGATGCCCTCCCTCCCCTCCACTATATATAGGGGCAAGGGAGAGGGGGGAGGCGCAGCCTTGCCCCTTACTCCAAGAAAAGGGTGCGGCCAAGAGGGGGGGAGGAGTCCATCCTCCCCAAGGCACCTCGGAGGTGCCTTCCCCCTTGAGGACTCTTCCCTCTAGGGTTCCTAGGCGCATGGGCCTCTTGGGGCTGGTGCCCTTGGCCCATGTAGGCCAAGGCGCACCCCCTACAGCCCATGTGGCCCCCCGGGGCAGGTGGCCCCACCCGGTGGGCCCCCGGGACCCTTCCGGTGGTCCCGGTACAATACCGATGACCCCGAAACTTGTCCCGATGGCCGAAACAGGACTTCCTATATATAAATCTTTACCTCCGAACCATTCCGGAACTCCTCGTGACGTCCGGGATCTCATCCGGGACTCCGAACAACATTCGGTAACCACATACAAGCTTCCTTTATAACCCTAGCGTCATTGAACCTTAAGTGTGTAGACCCTACGGGTTCGGGAGACATGCAGACATGACCGAGACGTTCTCCGGTCAATAACCAACAGCGGGATCTGGATACCCATGTTGGCTCCCACATGTTCCACGATGATGTCATCGGATGAACCACGATGTCAAGGACTCAATCGATCCCGTATACAATTCCCTTTGTCTAGCGGTATTTTACTTGCCCGAGATTCGATGGTCGGTATCCAATACCTTGTTCAATCTCGTTACCGGCAAGTCACTTTACTCGTTCCGTAACACATCATCCCGTGATCAACTCCTTGGTCACATTGCGCATATGATGATGTCCTACCGAGTGGGCCCAGAGATACCTCTCCGTTTACACGGAGTGACAAATCCCAGTCTCGATCCGCATAAAACAATAGACACTTTCGGAGATACCTGTAGTGCACCTTTATAGTCACCCAGTTACGTTGTGATGTTTGATACACCCAAAGCACTCCTACGGTATCCAGGAGTTACACGATCTCATGGTCAAAGGAAGAGATACTTGACATTGGCAAAGCTCTAGCAAACGAACTACACGATCTTTGTGCTATGCTTAGGATTGGGTCTTGTCCATCACATCATTCTCCTAATGATGTGATCCCGTTATCAACGACATCCAATGTCCATAGCCAGGAAACCATGACTATCTGTTGATCACAACGAGCTAGTCAACTAGAGGCTCACTAGGGACATATTGTGGTCTATGTATTCACACGTGTATTACGATTTCCGGATAATACAGTTATAGCATGAATAAAAGACATTTATCATGAACATTGAAATATAATAATACTTTTATTATTGCCTCTAGGGCATATTTCCAACAGTCTCCCACTTGCACTAGAGTCAATAATCTAGTTCACATCGCCATGTGATTAACACTCACAGGTCACATCGCCATGTGACTAATACCCAAGAGTTTACTAGAGTCAGTAGTCTAGTTCACATCACTATGTGATTAACACTCAATGAGTTTTATGTTTGATCATGTTGCTTGTGAGAGATGTTTTAGTCAACGGGTCTGAACCTTTCAGATCCGTGTGTGCTTTACAAATCTCTATGTCATCTCCTAGATGCAGCTACCACGCTCTATTTGGAGCTATTCCAAACAACTGTTCTACTTGGAGCTATTCTAAATTATTGCTCCGTTATATGTATCCGGTCTCTCTACTCAGAGCTATCCGGATAGGTGTCAAGCTTGCATCGTCGTAACCTTTATGACGAACTCTTTTACCACCTCCATAATCGAGAAAATTCCTTAGTCCACTAGTTATTAAGGATAACTTTGACCGCTGTCCTGTGAGCCATTCTTGGATCACTCTTGTACCCCTTGACTGACTCATGGCAAGGCACACTTCAGGTGCGGTACACAACATAGCATACTGAAGAGCCTACGTCTTAAGCATAGGGGACGACCTTCGTCCTTTCTCTCTATTCTGCCGTGGTCGAGCTTTAAGTCTTAACTTCGTACCTTACAACTCAGGCAAGAACTCCTTCTTTGACTGGTCCATCTTGAACACCTTCAAGATCATGTCAAGGTATGTGCTCATTTGAAAGTATTATTAAGCATTTTGATCTATCCTTATAGATCTTGATGCTCAATGTTCAAGTAGCTTAATCCAGGCTTTCTATTGAAAAACACTTTCAAAATAACCCTATATGCTTTCCAGAAATTCTACATCATTTCTGATCAACATGTATTCATCAGAAATTCTATAGTGCTCCCACTCACTTCTTTGGAAATACAAGTTTCTCATAAACTTTGTACAAACCCAAAATTTTGATCATCATCAAAGCAAACATTCCAACTCCGAGATGCTCACTCCAGTCCTTAGAAGGATTGCTGGAGCTTTACATACCTTTTAGCATCCTTAGGATCGACAAAAACTTTCTGATTGTATTACATACAACCTTTCCTCACGAAAACTGGTAAGGAAACTCGTCTTGACATCCATCTGCCAGATTTCATAAATGCAGCTAATGCTAACATGATTCCGACGGACTTTAAGCATCGCTACGAGTGAGAAAATCTCATCGTAGTCAACTCCTTGAACTTGTGAAAAACTTTTCGCCACAAGTCGAGCTTCATGGACGGTGACATTACCATCCACGTCCGTCTTCTTCTTAAAGATCCATTTATCTTAATGGCTTGCCGATAATCGGGCAAGTCCGCCAAAGTCCATGGATCCGTTCTCGGATTTTATGGCCTCGAGCCATTCATCGGAATCCGGGCCCCCATCGCTTCTCCATAGCTCGTAGGTTCATTGTTGTCTAGCAACATGACCTTCAAGACAGGATCACCTTACCACTCCGAAGTAGTACGTGTCCTTGTCGTCCTACGAGGTTTGGTAGTGACTTGATCCGAAGTTTCATGATCAATATCATAAGCTTCCACTTCAATTGGTGTAGGTGCCACAGGAACAACTTCCTGTGCCCTGCCACACACTAGTTGAAGAGACGGTTCAATAACCTCATCAAGTCTCCACCATCCTCCCACTCAACTCTTTCGAGAGAAACCTTTCCTCGAGAAAGGACCCGATTCAAGAAACAATCCATATTGCTTTCGGATCTGAATTAGGAGGTATACCCAACTGTTTTGGGTTTCCTATGAAGATGCATTTTATCCGCTTTGGGTTCGAGCTTAATCCTGAAACTTTTTCACATAAGCGTCGCAGCCCCAAACTTTTAAGAAACGACAACTTAGGTTTCTCTAAACCATAATTCATACGGTGTCATCTCAACGGAATTACGTGGTGCCCTATTTAAAGTGAATGTGGTTGTCTCTAATGCCTAACCCATGAACGATAGTGGTAATTCGATAAGAGACATCATGGTACGCATCATATCCAATAGGGTGCAACTATGATGTTCGGACACACCATCACACTATGGTGTTCCAGCCGGTATTAATTATGAAACAATTTCCACAATGTCTTAATTGTGTGCCAAAACTCGTAACTCAGATATTCATCTCTATGATCGTATCATAGACATTTTATCCTCTTGTCACAATGATCTTCTACTTCACTCTGAAATTACTTGAACCATTCAATAATTCAGAGTTGTGTTTCATCAAGTAAATATTCTCAACATCTACTCGAATCATCTGTGAAGTAAGAACATAACGATATTCACTGCATGCCTCAGCATTTATTGGACTGCACACATCAAAATGTGTTACTTCCAACAAGTTGCTATCTTGTTCCATCTTATTGAAACCGAGGCTTTTCAGTCATCTTGCCTATTTGGTATGATTTGCATATCTCAAGTGATTCAAAATCAAGTGAGTCCGAACGGTCCATTTGCATGGAGTTTCTTCATGCATATACACCAATAGACATGGTTCGCATGTCTCAAACTTTTCAAAAACGAGTGAGTCCAAAGATCCATCAACATGGAGCTTCTTCATGCGTTTTATACCAATATGACTTACATGGCAGTGCCACAAGTAAGTGGTACTATCATTACTATCTTATATCTTTTGGCATGAAAATGTGTATCCCTACGATCAAGATTCAATAAACCATTCTTTTAGGTGCAAGAGCACTTATTCAGGTTTAATACTAATCTTTGATGGTAGAGGGAGCGTGCGATGTTAGATCACATCAAACTTGGAAACACTTCCAACACATATCGTCAGCTCACCTTTAGCCAGTCTCCGTTTTATTCCGTAGCTTTTATTTCGAGTTACTAACACTTAACAACCGAACCGGTATCTAATACCCTGGTGCTACTAGGAGTACTAGTAAAGTACACATTAACATAATGTATATCCAATATACTTCTATCGACCTTGCCAGCCTTCTCATCTACCAAGTATCTAGGGTAATCCTGCTCCAGCGGTTGTTCCCCTTATTTACAGAAGCACTTAGTCTCGGGTTTGGGTTCAACCTTGGGTTTCTTCACTAGAGCAGCAGCTGATTTGTCGTTTCATGAAGTATCCCTTCTTGCCCTTGCCCTTCTTGAAACTAGTGGTTTCACCAACCATCAACAATTGATGCTCCTTCTTGATTTCTACTTTCGCGGTGTCAAACATCGTGAATACCTCAAGGATCATCATATCTATCCCTGATGAGTTATAGTTCATCACGAAGCTCTAGCAGCTTGGTGGTAGTGACTTTGGAGAAACATCACTATCTCATTTGGAAGATCAACTCCCACTTGATTCAAGTGATTGTAGCACTCAGACAATCTGAGCACAAGCTCAAACAATTGAGCTTTTCTCCCTTAGTTTGCAGGCTAAGAAAATCGTCGGAGGTCTCATACCTCTTGACGTGGGCACGAGCCTGAAATCCCAATTTCAGCCCTCGAAACATCTCATATGTTCCGCGACGTTTCGAAAAACGTCTTTGGTGCCTCTACTTAAACCATTTAACTGAACTATCACGTAGTTATCAAAACGTGTATGTCCGATGTTCGCAACATCCACAAACGACGTTTGGGGTTCAGCACACTAAGCGGTGCATTAAGGACATAAGCTTTCTACTGATCGCATAATTGTTACTTCCACTTTCAACTATAATTTCTCTAGGAACATATCTAAAACAGTAGAACTATAGCGCGAGCTACGACATAATTTGCAAAAGGTCTTTTGACTATGTTCAGGATAATTAAGTTCATCTTATGAACTCCCACTTAGATAGACATCCCTCTGGTCATCTAAGTGATCACATGATCCGAGTCAACTAGGCCGTGTCCGATCATCACGTGAGACGGACTAGTCATCATCGGTGAACATCTTCATGTTGATCGTATCTGCTATACGACTCATGCTCGACCTTTCGGTCTCCGTGTTCCGAGGCCATGTCTGCACATGCTAGGCTCGTCAAGTTAACCCTAAGTGTTTTCGCTGTGTAAAACTGTCTTACACCCGTTGTATGTGAACGTAAGAATCCATCACACCCGATCATCACGTGGTGCTTAGAAGCGACGAACTGTAGCAACGGTGCACAGTTAGGGGAGAACACTTCTTGAAATTGTTGTAAGGGATCATCTTATTTACTACCGTCGTTCTAAGCAAACAAGATGCATAAACATGATAAACATCACATGCAATCAAATAGAGTAGTGACATGATATGGCCAATATCATATAGCTCCTTTGATCTTCATCTTCGGGGCTCCATGATCATTCTTGTCACCGGCATGACACCATGATCTCCATCATCATGATCTCCATCATCGTGTCTTCATGAAGTTGTCACGCCAACGACTACTTCTACTTCTATGGCTAACGCGTTTAGCAATAAAGTAAAGTAAGTTACATGGCGTTCTTCAATGACACGCAGGTCATACAAAAAATAAAGACAACTCCTATGGCTCCTGCCGGTTGTCATACTCATCGACATGCAAGTCGTGAATCCTATTACAAGAACATGATCAATCTCATACATCACATATATCATTCATCACATCCTTTTGGCCATATCACATCACATAGCATACCCTGCAAAAACAAGTTAGACGTCCTCTAATTGTTGTTGCATGTTTTACGTGGCTGCTATGGGTTTCTAGCAAGAACGTTTCTTACCTACGCAAGACCACAACGTGATATGCCAATTGCTATTTACCCTTCATAAGGACCCTTTTCATCGAATCCGTTCCGACTAAAGTGGGAGAGACTGGCACCCGCTAGCCACCTTATGCACCAACTGCATGTCAATCGGTGGAACCTGTCTCACGTAAGAGTACGTGTAAGGTCGGCCCGGGCCGCTTCATCCCACAATACCGTCGAAACAAGATTGGACTAGTAACGGTAAGCATATTGAACAACATCAACGCCCACAACTACTTTGTGTTCTACTCGTGCAAAGAATCTACGCAATAGACCTAGCTCATGATGCCACTGTTGGGGAACGTAGCAGAAATTCAAAAATTTTCCTACGCGTCACCAAGATCTATCTATGGAGAGACCAGCAACGAGTAGAAAGGGAGTGCATCTACATACCCTTGTAGATCGCTAAGCAGAAGCGTTCAAGTGAACGGGGTTGATGGAGTCGTACTCGTCGTGATTCAGATCACCGATGATCCTAGTGCCGAACGGACGGCACCTCCGCGTTCAACACACGTACAGCTCGACGATGTCTCCCACGCCTTGATCCAGCAAGGAGAGAGGGAGAGGTTGAGGAAGACTCCATCCAGCAGCAGCACAACGGCGTGGTGGTGATGGAGGAGCGTGGCAATCCTGCAGGGCTTCGCCAAGCACCTACGGGAGAGGAGGAGGTGTCACGGGAGGGAGGGAGGCGCCAAGGGCTCAGGTATGGATGCCCTCCCTCCCCTCCACTATATATAGGGGCAAGGGAGAGGGGGGAGGCGCAGCCTTGCCCCTTACTCCAAGAAAAGGGTGCGGCCAAGAGGGGGGGAGGAGTCCATCCTCCCCAAGGCACCTCGGAGGTGCCTTCCCCCTTGAGGACTCTTCCCTCTAGGGTTCCCTAGGCGCATGGGCCTCTTGGGGCTGGTGCCCTTGGCCCATGTAGGCCAAGGCGCACCCCCTACAGCCCATGTGCCCCTCGGGGCAGGTGGCCCCACCCGGTGGGCCTCCGGGACCCTTCCGGTGGTCCCGGTACAATACCGATGACCCCGAAACTTGTCCCGATGGCCGAAACAGGACTTCCTATATATAAATCTTTACCTCCGGACCATTCCGGAACTCCTCGTGACGTCCGGGATCTCATCCGGGACTCCGAACAACATTCGGTAACCACATACAAGCTTCCTTTATAACCCTAGCGTCATCGAACCTTAAGTGTGTAGACCCTACGGGTTCGGGAGACATGCAGACATGACCGAGACGTTCTCCGGTCAATAACCAACAGCGGGATCTGGATACCCATGTTGGCTCCTGATGAGGACATCAATACAATTGTTACACCCACAGCCCCTGCTGCTATACATACTGGACCAATTACTAGAGCTCGTGCACGCCAACTAAATTATCATGTACTTTCGTTTCTTGGTAATGATTCTAATGTTCATGAGAATATGATGCTGCCTAAATTGGATACATTTGTTTTGCTTACAAATGAAGGGCCTAGCTTGGAGAAGGATGAACATTGGAGCAAGAACAAGCATGGAGATGATGGCATGCGCAAGGGGAACAAGAACGGAGTTACAAGTGATGATTTCAGGACTTTGAAGCCACCATAATGTGTGCATGAAGCCTTGGACGAAATATATAAGATGCCACTTCATAAATTTCGTCCCGAGGCTATTTTAGGTGCCGCGTCACCTTATTATTGGGCCAGGCCCATGTAATTTCGAAATACATAAGTATAGGCTATTTTTAGAGTCCGTATGTGTAGGGAAACAAGAGATAGGGTTGATTTCGGACCCCTCCACCAAGGGCCACGAAATCCACCCCCTCTTCCTCCATATATACAGCCCTTAGGGCATCGTTTAGACCTTGGGTTTTGTTTAGATTAAAAGTTCGCCATAGCTGCAACTTCGCGTACTTCGTTTGTGTTCAACGACCAGACAAAGGCGTCACAGAACCCCACCTTGATCAATAAAGCTTTCATCTTATATTCGCAATATCCAGATTGCAATCTTAGTTTCTTGCTTGTTCTTCGTTTGCTCGCAGGAAACAGACCCTCGTGGTCAGGTTGATCGTGCTCCGGCGTGGTCAATAACCTCTCGGAGTTGGTTTAGCGATTGCTAAGGCGCGACGTCCTCGCACGTTCGTAGTCGGATCGTCAAAGTCGACTTCCACCAAAGCGATATCTATCATCTCATCGAAAGATCGGGACCCTCGCCTCTATCAAGTGGTATCAGATTTTCAGGTTGCTCGGTGAGATTTTACAGTTTTTCGTAGTTTAGATCGAGTCTGTTCTTCATACCTACAGTCCACGAAAAAGCCACAAAAAAAATTAGGGTTAGTTCATCATATCCGAACCAATCTGAGCCTTTGCATAATCTTTTTAGGGTTTTGCTTTGTTGAATTTGCGGTTGCATCGTCGTGTCTAGTTGCTGGTCTTAGAGTCTAGTCTTTTAGAGTTTCGAGTTCTGGTCATAAGTTGTCACGCCGCCGCCGCACCATCATCATCACCCCTGCCATCTACCACCACCGCTTATCCGCCACCGCTTCGAATCCGTATCCATATACCACCACAGCTGTCATATACCACCACCGCTGCCATCTACCACCATATATCCACCACCAATCCGAGTTCTTGTCATATCAGGTTTGTTTTCGAGATCCATCTAGATTCCGATTCGTGTTTCCTTGCCGGAGTAGGTTTCGGAAAAAAAAAAGAGTCGGGTAGCCACGCTCCGTTTAGGCCCAAAATTTTTCGAAAACGCATTTTTCGAAAAAATTTCTGGCTATCCTATTTTTAGGTGTTTCTGAGTGTTTTGAGACAGGTGCCATTATAGGAAGTTTTTTTTGACCCGTTTCCAGTTTTTGGGTCCGGGCAGTCAAAAAAAAAAATTGGTCAAAAAAATTTCGTGCCCATCCTGTCAGTTTGAGCTAAGAAGAGTTTTGAGACACTCGCCATTATAGTGATTTTTCGCAAAAAAAAAACAAAAAAAGAGCGAAAAAAAATTCCAGAGTGTGCTTTTCCCTTGTTTACGTGCCGCGCCGTGATTTTGTTAGTGTTCTAGGCTCGCGTCTCTAGCACAGTCTAGCCTAGGACCAGCACAGTACCGTCGTTGAGCGTTTATTCAACTTTGCATCTCTGAATTGATTATTGCTGACCCTTTTTGCCACCATAGTATAAGCCTTCCCAGCTCCACATACATCTACGTCGTGCGTTTGACTCTCCCTGGTAATCGCTCTATCCAAGCTTTGAGAGTTTTTGACTACAACGGTTGCCGATCACCGCCTGCTGCTGGGTAAGAACTGGTAAGAATTTGAGAGTTGCTTGACGGATTTGTGACACCCACCACCACCACTTGTTCGTAGTCTGTAGGATCATATTCTTGTGTGTTTCTGTTGCTGCTAACCATGCCAGGATCACAAGCCGACGAGATTGACTGGGAGAATTTATCGAACAAGGAGCTTCATGATAAGTTTCAGCAAATGATGACTGAACAAATGCAAGATGTGCTGAACAATTTTGAAGAGGCCATGGAGAAGATCACTGGCTTTGAGAAGACGTTCGAAACAAAGCTCGATAACAAGTTTAATGAATTGCTCGCGCGTCTTCCACCACCACCACCCGCTGCAGCTAACGCACCTCTCCAACAACAACAACAACAACGACTACCTCCATGTCGCGAAGCAGACCTCCGCCGAGCAAGCCGTGTTCCTCTTGCGTTTGGCCAAACTGTTGGTGCTGCTGTTGATACTTCTGTGGCTCCTGCTGCTGATGCGGAGGAGGATGATTATGTGGGAGACTATGAGGATGAGGTTGATCAAAATCAACACTACGTGCAGCCACCTGTACCACCACCAGCAGGTCGACCTCAGGTATATATTCGTAATGGTAGGCCTGCACCACCACCTCAGGTACGAGATGATGTCCATATTCCTAAACTGAAATTGAATATTCCACCATTTGAGGGTAGATATGTTCCTGATATATATCTTACTTGGGAGTTAGAAACTGAACAACGATTTACATGTTTACAATATCCTGAGGAGAGACGAGTTGCTGCTGCCGTTTGTGCTTTCACTAGTTTTGCATGTGTATGGTGGTCTGAACATTGTAGATTATATCCTATTCCAACTACTTGGGCTGCTTTGAAAAATGCTATGCGTACGCGTTGGGTTCCACCATATTATCAACGTGAATTGCTTCAAAAATTGCAGCGTTTAAGACAAGGGAAAAATTCTGTAGAAGAATATTATCAGGAATTACAAACTGGCATGATTAGATGTGGTATTGTTGAGGAGAATGAAGCTATGCTTGCACGTTTTCTGGGTGGATTAAATAGAGAGATTCAGACCATTCTAGACTATAAGGAGTATACTAATATCACTCGTTTATTCCATCTTGCTTGTAAAGCTGAACGTGAAGTGCAGGATCGACAAGCATTGGGGCGAACTAACTTTTCTGCAGGCCGATCTTCATCATGGACACCACGTGCATCTTCTACTTCAACTGCACCAGCACCTCCATCCGGTGCCACCTCCAGCCGTGATACAAGAAAACAGGCACAACCACCATTATCTGCCAAGAGCGCACCTGCGGGGCCTGCACAGCGTTCTTCTTCTTCCATGGCATCAACAGGGAACACAAGTGATATTATTTGTCGTCATTGTAAGGGAGGAGGTCATTATGCGAGGGAATGCAAATCTCCGCGTGTGATGATTGCTACTGCGGATGGTGGATATGAGTCCGCTAGTGACTATGATGAGGAGACATTGGTTTGGAGACCATCAAAGATCAATATGTGCATGATGCTGATTTTAAAGATGTAATGCAGAATTGTAAAGAAGGAAGAATGTGGAACAAGTTTGTCGTTAATGATGGATTTGTGTTTCGTGCTAACAAGCTATGCATTCCAGCTAGCTCCGTTCGTCTTTTGTTGTTGCAGGAAGCGCATGGAGGAGGATTAATGGGACATTTTGGCGTGAAGAAGACGGAGGACGTACTTGCTACACATTTCTTTTGGCCAAAGATGAGACGGGATGTTGAGCGTTTTATTGCTCGATGCACTACATGTCAAAAAGCTAAGTCACGACTCAATCCTCATGGTTTATATATGCCTTTGCCTGTACCTAGTGTTCCTTGGGAGGATATATCTATGGACTTTGTTTTAGGTTTACCTCGAACAAAGAAGGGGAGGGATAGCATATTTGTTGTCGTGGATAGATTCTCGAAAATGGCACACTTTATACCATGTCATAAAAGCGATGATGCTGTTAATGTTGCTGATTTGTTCTTTCGTGAAATTATTCGCTTGCATGGTGTGCCAAATACTATTGTTTTAGATCGTGATACTAAATTTCTTAGCCACTTTTGGAGATGTTTATGGGCCAAGTTGGGGACTAAACTGCTTTTTAGTACTACTTGTCACCCCCAAACTGATGGACAAACTGAAGTAGTCAATAGAACGTTGTCTACTATGCTTAGGGCTGTTTTGAAGAATAATAAGAAAATGTGGGAGGAATGCTTGCCTCATATTGAATTTGCTTATAATCGTTCATTGCATTCTACTACTAAGATGTGCCCTTTTGAAGTTGTGTATGGTTTCCTACCTCGTGCACCTATTGATTTGTTGCCTCTTCCATCTTCGGAGAAGGTTAATTTTGATGCTAAACAACGTGCTGAATTGATTTTAAAAATGCATGAGTTAACTAAGGAAAACATTGAGCGTATGAATGCTAAATATAAACTTGCTGGAGATAAGGGTAGAAAACATGTTGTGTTTGCACCTGGAGATCTTGTTTGGTTACATTTGCGTAAGGATAGATTTCCTGATTTGCGCAAATCAAAGCTAATGCCACGTGCTGATGGTCCCTTTAATGATGAGGACATCAATACAATTGTTACACCCACAGCCCCTGCTGCTATACATACTGGACCAATTACTAGAGCTCGTGCACGCCAACTAAATTACCAGGTACTTTCGTTTCTTGGTAATGATTCTAATGTTCATGAGAATATGATGCTGCCTAAATTGGATACATTTGTTTTGCTTACAAATGAAGGGCCTAGCTTGGAGAAGGATGAACATTGGAGCAAGAACAAGCATGGAGATGATGGCATGCGCAAGGGAAACAAGAACGGAGTTACAAGTGATGATTTCAGGACTTTGAAGCCACCATAATGGGTGCATGAAGCCTTGGACGAAATATACAAGATGCCACTTCATAAATTTCGTCCCGAGGCTATTTTAGGTGCTGCGTCACCTTATTATTGGGCCAGGCCCATGTAATTTGGAAATACATAAGTATAGGCTATTTTTAGAGTCCGTATGTGTGGGGAAACAAGAGATAGGGTTGATTTCGGACTCCTCCACCAAGGGCCACGAAATTCCCCCCTCTTCCTCCATATATACAGCCCTTAGGGCATCGTTTAGACTTTGGGTTTTGTTTAGATTAAAAGTTCGCCATAGCTGCAACTTCGCGTACTTCGTTTGTGTTCAACGACCAGACAAAGGCGTCACAGAACCCCACCTTGATCAATAAAGCTTTCATCTTATATTCGCAATATCCAGATTGCAATCTCAGTTTCTTGCTTGTTCTTCGTTTGCTCGCAGGAAACAGACCCTCGTGGTCAGGTTGATCGTGCTCCGGCGTGGTCAATAACCTCTCGGAGTTGGTTTAGCGATTGCTAAGGCGCGACGTCCTCGCACGTTCGTAGTCGGATCGTCAAAGTCGACTTCCACCAAAGCGAAATCCACCATCTCATCGAAAGACGGGACACCTTTGCCTCTATCAAGTGGTATCAGAGCAAACTTGGCTAGCATGGAGATGGTGGAGAAGCTTTCTCTCACCACAAGACCACATCCACATCCTTACTACATCCAATGGTTCAACAACAGCGGCAAGGTTAAGGTAACACGTACTGTTCGTGTGCATTTTAGTATCTCTACATATGCTGATTATGTTGATTGTGATGTGGTACCTATGCAAGCATGTTCCTTATTACTTGGTAGACCATGGCAATTTGATAAAAATTCTGTACACCATGGTAGAAACAATCACTATACTCTTGTTCATAAGGATAAAAATATTACTTTGCTTCCTATGACTCCTGATTCCATTTTGAAAGATGATATTAATAGAGCTAATAAAGCAAAACAGGAGACGAATAAGAGTGAAAATCAGATTGTGGCAAAAGAATTTGAGCAACAAATGAAGCCTAATAATAAACCATCTAGTGTTGTTTCTGAAATTAAATTGAAAAGTGCATGTTTATTTGCCACCAAATCTGATATTGATGAGCTAGATTTCAGCAAATCTGTTTGCTATGCTTTTGTGTGCAAAGAGGCATTATTTTCATTCGAGGACGTGCCTTCCTCTTTGCCTCCTGCTGTCACTAACATTTTGCAGGAGTTCGCTGACGTCTTTCCACAAGACGTGCCACCGGGATTACCGCCTATTCAAGGGATTGAGCATCAGATTGACTTAATTCCCGGTGCTTCACTGCCAAACCGTGCACCATACCGTACCAATCCAGAGGAGACGAAGGAGATTATGCGCCAAGTACAAGAGCTTCTCGACAAAGGTTATATACGCGAATCCCTTAGTCCTTGTGCTGTTCCTATTATTCTAGTGCCGAAAAAGGATGGTACATCACGTATGTGTGTTGATTGTAGAGGCATTAATAATATTACTATTCGTTATCGTCATCCTATTCCTAGGCTAGATGATATGCTTGATGAATTGAGTGGTTCTACAATATTCTCCAAAGTTGATTTGTGTAGTGGCTACCACCAAATTCGTATGAAATTGGGAGATGAATGGAAAACAGCATTTAAAACTAAGTTTGGATTATATGAGTGGTTAGTCATGCCTTTTGGGTTAACTAATGCACCTAGTACTTTCATGAGATTAATGAACGAAGTTTTACGTGCTTTCATTGGACGATTTGTGGTAGTTTACTTTGATGACATACTGATTTATAGCAGATCTTTGGAAGAACATTTGGAACATTTACGTGTTGTTTTTATTGCTCTACGTGATGCACGTTTGTTTGGTAACCTTGGGAAGTGCACCTTTTGCACCGACCGAGTATCTTTTCTTGGCTATGTTGTTACTCCACAGGGAATTGAAGTTGACAAAGCCAAGATTGAAGCTATTGAGAGTTGGCCGCAGCCCAAAACGGTCACACAAGTGAGGAGTTTTCTTGGCCTCGCGGGATTCTATAGGCGTTTTGTGAGAGATTTCAGCACCATTGCTGCACCTCTCAACGAGCTTACAAAGAAGGATGTGCCTTTTGTTTGGGGTACCGCACAGGAAGAAGCCTTCACGGTATTGAAAGATAAGTTGACACATGCTCCTTTACTCCAACTTCCTGATTTTAATAAGACTTTTGAGCTTGAATGTGATGCTAGTGGAATTGGATTAGGAGGTGTGTTATTACAAGATGGCAAACCTGTTGCATACTTTTCTGAAAAATTAAGTGGGCCTAGTCTGAATTATTCTACTTATGATAAAGAATTATATGCTCTTGTTCGGACTTTAGAAACATGGCAACATTATTTATGGCCCAAAGAGTTTGTTATACATTCTGATCATGAATCTTTGAAACATATTAAAAGTCAAGCTAAACTGAATCGTAGACATGCTAAATGGGTTGAATTCATTGAGACTTTCCCTTATGTCATTAAACACAAGAAGGGAAAAGAAAATGTTATTGCTGATGCATTGTCTCGTCGCTATACTATGCTTTCACAACTTGACTTCAAAATATTTGGTTTGGAGACCATCAAAGATCAATATGTGCATGATGCTGATTTTAAAGATGTAATGCAGAATTGTAAAGAAGGAAGAATGTGGAACAAGTTTGTCGTTAACGATGGATTTGTGTTCGTGCTAACAAGCTATGCATTCCAGCTAGCTCCGTTCGTCTTTTGTTGTTGCAGGAGGCGCATGGAGGAGGATTAATGGGACACTTTGGCGTGAAGAAGACGGAGGACGTACTTGCTACACATTTCTTTTGGCCAAAGATGAGACGGGATGTTGAGCGTTTTATTGCTCGATGCACTACATGTCAAAAAGCTAAGTCACGACTCAATCCTCATGGTTTATATATGCCTTTGCCTGTACCTAGTGTTCCTTGGGAGGATATATCTATGGACTTTGTTTTAGGTTTACCTCGAACAAAGAAGGGGAGGGATAGCATATTTGTTGTCGTGGATAGATTCTCGAAAATGGCACACTTTATACCATGTCATAAAAGCGATGATGCTGTTAATGTTGCTGATTTGTTCTTTCGTGAAATTATTCGCTTGCATGGTGTGCCAAATACTATTGTTTCAGATCGTGATACTAAATTTCTTAGCCACTTTTGGAGATGTTTATGGGCTAAGTTGGGGACTAAACTGCTTTTTAGTACTACTTGTCACCCCCAAACTGATGGACAAACTGAAGTAGTCAATAGAACGTTGTCTACTATGCTTCGGGCTGTTTTGAAGAATAATAAGAAAATGTGGGAGGAATACTTGCCTCATATTGAATTTGCTTATAATCGTTCATTGCATTCTACTACTAAGATGTGCCCTTTTGAAGTTGTGTATGGTTTCCTACCTCGTGCACCTATTGATTTGTTGCCTCTTCCATCTTCGGAGAAGGTTAATTTTGATGCTAAACAACATGCTGAATTGATTTTAAAAATGCATGAGTTAACTAAGGAAAACATTGAGCGTATGAATGCTAAATATAAACTTGCTGGAGATAAGGGTAGAAAACATGTTGTGTTTGCACCTGGAGATCTTGTTTGGTTACATTTGCGTAAGGATAGATTTCCTGATTTGCGCAAATCAAAGCTAATGCCACGTGCTGATGGTCCCTTTAAGGTGTTAGAGAAAATAAATGATAATGCATATAAACTTGAGTTGCCTGCAGATTTTGGGGTTAGTCCCACTTTTAACATTGCAGATTTGAAGCATTATGTGGGTGAGGACGACTTCATTTCAAGAAGGGGAGGATGATGAGGACATCAATACAATTGTTACACCCACAGCCCCTGCTGCTATACATACTGGACCAATTACTAGAGCTCGTGCACGCCAACTAAATTATCAGGTACTTTCGTTTCTTGGTAATGATTCTAATGTTCATGAGAATATGATGCTGCCTAAATTGGATACATTTGTTTTGCTTACAAATGAAGGGCCTAGCTTGGAGAAGGATGAACATTGGAGCAAGAACAAGCATGGAGATGATGGCATGCGCAAGGGGAACAAGAACGGAGTTACAAGTGATGATTTCAGGACTTTGAAGCCACCATAATGTGTGCATGAAGCCTTGGACGAAATATACAAGATGCCACTTCATAAATTTCGTCCCGAGGCTATTTTAGGTGCCGCGTCACCTTATTATTGGGCCAGGCCCATGTAATTTCGAAATACATAAGTATAGGCTATTTTTAGAGTCCGTATGTGTGGGGAAACAAGAGATAGGGTTGATTTCGGACCCCTCCACCAAGGGCCACGAAACCCACCCCCTCTTCCTCCATATATACAGCCCTTAGGGCATCGTTTAGACCTTGGGTTTTGTTTAGATTAAAAGTTCGCCATAGCTGCAACTTCGCGTACTTCGTTTGTGTTCAACGACCAGACAAAGGCGTCACAGAACCCCACCTTGATCAATAAAGCTTTCATCTTATATTCGCAATATCCAGATTGCAATCTTAGTTTCTTGCTTGTTCTTCGTTTGCTCGCAGGAAACAGACCCTCGTGGTCAGGTTGATCGTGCTCCGGCGTGGTCAATAACCTCTCGGAGTTGGTTTAGCGATTGCTAAGGCGCGACGTCCTCGCACGTTCGTAGTCGGATCGTCAAAGTCGACTTCCACCAAAGCGATATCTATCATCTCATCGAAAGATCGGGACCCTCGCCTCTATCAGCTCCCACATGTTCCACGATGATCTCATCGGATGAACCACGATGTCAAGGACTCAATCGATCCCGTATACAATTCCCTTTGTCTAGCGGTATTTTACTTGCCCGAGATTCGATCGTCGGTATCCAATACCCTGTTCAATCTCGTTACCGGCAAGTCACTTTACTCGTTCCGTAACACATCATCCCGTGATCAACTCCTTGGTCACATTGCGCATATGATGATGTCCTACCGAGTGGGCCCAAAGATACCTCTCCGTTTACACGGAGTGACAAATCCCAGTCTCGATCCGCATAAAACAATAGACACTTCCGGAGATACCTGTAGTGCACCTTTATAGTCACCCAGTTACGTTGTGACGTTTGATACACCCAAAGCACTCCTACGGTATCCAGGAGTTACACGATCTCATGGTCAAAGGAAGAGATACTTGACATTGGCAAAGCTCTAGCAAACGAACTACACGATCTTTGTGCTATGCTTAGGATTGGGTCTTGTCCATCACATCATTCTCCTAATGATGTGATCCCGTTATCAACGACATCCAATGTCCATAGCCAGGAAACCATGACTATCTGTTGATCACAACGAGCTAGTCAACTAGAGGCTCACTAGGGACATATTGTGGTCTATGTATTCACACGTGTATTACGATTTCCGGATAATACAATTATAGCATGAATAAAAGACATTTATCATGAACATTGAAATATAATAATACTTTTATTATTGCCTCTAGGGCATATTTCCAACAGTGGGATGGGATATTGGCAATGTTTGCGGAAGTCGGAGGTGGTGTAGCGGAAGATGTGGTGGAAGCCTAAACAAAATTTGAGCGAAATCAGTTTTTAGAGTAGTGGTCGTCCGGAAATAGACGGATGTCCGGTCGCCGGACGTCCGGTAGGGTCGGAAATCCGCTAATTTCAGCTCAGTTTAGAGGTTCCGGTCGTCCGGTAAGGTCGGACGTCCGGTGGTTCCTGCGGCTCCGGACGTCCAGTAAGTTGCGGTCGTCCGGTAGGTCGGGGTCAAAATTGATATGATTTCATGGATTTTGGATGGATTTCGAGGTGGAGATGGTGGGGGATGGCTAGATCCACTTGCAACACAACAAATTCACGGATCAAAACCAACAAAACATCATCGAAACTCACAAAACACAAGAAAATTTTTTGGGGCTATTTTTGTGGGGATTTTCGGATTAGGACGAAAAACAACAAAATCAAGCTAGAAAACGAAGAGGGGGCTCCGAAATCGTGATCAACCTGGCTTTAGATACCAAGATGATGTAGGGTAGAGACCCTAATCGCCCGATCTTTCACGAAAGGAGCGGATCCCGGGGAAATCACGAAGAACACGGGGAAAACGGAAGGAAAACACAAGAGGAAATCACTAAACCGACACGAATAAGTCACACATGGGCTAGATCCTCGAGTACATAGAACGATACACGAATCCACGGACAACTAGGGACGATACACGGTAACCGGTTCTTCTCCGTGAGGAGGTCTTGAATCCACAAGGGAATCTTCCCGTAAAGGGGGCTTGAATCCGCTTAGAGGTGGGAGAGGTCTATTTATAGTCTAAGTGCAAATGGGGCGAAAGTAGGGGTACATGGGCCTCGGGCCTGAATCTGGACGCAGCCAGATACCGGCCGTCCGCTGGTGGCCGGTCGTCCGGTGTCTCAGGAGCGGCTGGTCGTCCAGTGTCCTCCGGACGTCCGCTGGTTCTGCTCTGTGATGGGGGTGCCGGACATCTGGAAACGTCGGACTTCCGCTGATGTGGGTTCGGGTGCAGGTGCGCCGGTCGTCCGGTCCGGACCGGACGTCCGCTCATTTGCTTCGGGTGTAGGGGCACCGGTCATCCGGTCTGGACCGGACGTCCGCTCGCTGGGGCTCGGCTGATGCTTCAGGCGCCGGACGTCCGGTCCCGGCCGGTCGTCCGGTGGCTGAGACTTTTCCTTCAGCCCTCCTTCTTCTCCGTCTTCTCGTCCATCTTCCTCTTCTTCTTCTTGTCCTTGCTCCTTAGCTTCTCCATGGTACTTGAGTATGCACAAAGTATCCATGTGAGGTAGTAGCCATGCTTCATGTGCATCGAAGTGGAATTGTGAGAGGAGAGATGTCACCTCGGTTTCAAGAGCTCTTGCACGTGATCGAGTCATGGGTCCACTAGGCACTTGATGAGACGATGGTAGGTCCATGGGGATGACCTTGGGATGCTCCGCATAAAAAATGATGTGTGAGGGAGGGGTAAGATTTCAATGCGCCTCGGCTGTCTGGCGCAGTTGGGCCACGATGACCTGTAAGCTCTTCATTTGGCTTGCACTCCAGTACAGAGTGTGGACTTCGGACCGCAAGCAGAGGCATGGTCTGCAAGATCATAGCTCAGCATGCTTCCTATGTGACCAAGAGGAGGACAAAGTGGATCACATACTTCTGCAGTGTGTATATGCGAGACAAGTGTGGTTTCTGTGCTTCCGAGAGCTGGGCGTGGATGAAGCTTTGATTCCAACCACGGAGGATACACTAGGCGATTGGTGAGTTTTCGCTAGAAAGCGCATTGACAACAGACATCGGAGAGGATTCGACACAATCTGCATTTCACTCTGCTGGAACCTATGGAACCAGAGAAACGACAGAGTTTTTTGCAACAGCAACATCGCCAATGAGTGGGGAACGATCGATCTTATCCACCAGGAACTTAGGCTATGGGCATCGGCGAGAGGGAGAGGAGTTCAGCATGGTATAGAGTAGTAGCCTAACGTGTGGAGTCGAGGGGTGGACGTGCATGCCGTGTGTGGTAGTGCATTCCGTCGTCTGTATTTCTTGTACATAACTCTCTCTCGTCTATAAAGCTAAGGTACACATTTTGCGTACTCTTGGAAAAAAAGAAAGTGGTAGTTCGGAGAGGAGTGAGTTCACCTTGTCTTCGATAGCCTTCGCTCGGGCTCTTGTCATTGGTCCACATGATGTCGTAGGAGACGTAGGTAGGTCCATGAGGATTGATGAGGACATCAATACCATTGTTACACCCACAGACCCTACTGTTACATATACTGGACCAATTACTAGAGCTCGCGCATGCCAATTAAATTACCAGGTACTTTCGTTTCTTAGTAATGATTCTAATGTTCATGAGATTATGATGCTGCCTAAATTGGATACATTTGTTTTGCTTACAAATGAAGGGCCTAGCTTGGAGAAGGATGAACATTGGAGCAAGAACACGCATGGAGTTGATGGCATGCGCAAGGGGATCAAGAACGGAGTTACAAGTGATGATTTCAGGACTTTGAAGCCGCCATAAGTAGTGCATGAAGCCTTGGACGAAATATACAAGATGCCACTTCATAATATTCGTCCATAGGCTATTCTAGGTGCTGCGTCACCTTATTAATGGGTCAGGCCCATGTAATTTCGAAATACTTAAGTATAGGCTATTTTTAGAGTCCTTATGTGTGGGGAAACAAGAGTTAGGGTTGGTTTCGGACCCCACCCTCAAGGGCCACGAAATTCCCCCCTCTTCCTCCATATATACAGCCCTTAGGGCGTCGTTTAGACTTTGGGTTTTGTTTAGATTAAAAGTTTGCCATAGCTGCAACTTCGCGTACTTCGTTTGTGTCCAACGACCAGACCAAGACGTCACAGAACCCCACCTTGATCAATAAAGCTTTCATCTTATATTCGCAATATCCCGATTGCAATCTCAGTTTCTTGCTTGTTCTTCGTTTGCTCGCAGGAAACAGACCCTCGTGGTCAGATTGATCGTGCTCCGGCGTGGTCAATAACCCTCGGAAGTTGGTTTAGCAATTGCTAAGGCGCGATGTCTCGCACGTTCGTAGTCGGATCGTCAAGGTCGACTCCCACAGAAAACGATAGCCACCATCTCATCGAAACATCGG
This sequence comes from Triticum dicoccoides, assembly GCF_002162155.2. Taxonomy (NCBI): domain Eukaryota; kingdom Viridiplantae; phylum Streptophyta; class Magnoliopsida; order Poales; family Poaceae; genus Triticum; species Triticum dicoccoides. The sequence goes on from NW_021300310.1 coordinate 70,069, forward strand.
GACACCTTAGCCTCTATCAAGGATGACCTTGGGATGCTCCGCATCAGCCTGGCTTGGTGAAACACCGAACGGGTCGTGCGGCACGACCCCTGGTAGCCCGCGCGTATGGCAGTTATCGGCATGATTTTGATAAGGAGGGTAGCACATCCTAAAAAAAAGATAAAGAGGGTAGCACACAAAACAAACGCTGAGTAGTATATGACTTTTTTCAAAAACGTTGGACTATATGAGAGCATTACTAGTAGAGCTCTCAAACCCTCGAACCCCTAAAATGACTGCTTTTTTACAGTTTTCGTTAAAAAAAAGCCGTAGACTAGAACCCCTTAACCCTCAAACCCTCAATTTTTTTTAAAGGTCCAACCCTCAAACCCTCTCCCAATCCTCAAAAGTAAGGGTTGGGGAGCAAAACCTACCCCAACCCTCATTTGGCGGTTATCCTCGCGCGGGAGGGAAAAATCCTCCCAACTCCCGCGCCCACGCCCGCGGTCGCCGCTGCTAGTCGCCCCCGTCGCCGGCGGCCGCCCCGTCGACCTCCCGCGCGCAACGACAACGTCGTTCATAGGGAATATTCCGTTATAAAGGTTGGGTTTGAGGATTCTAATCCTTGCCTTTATTTTTTAATCCGTAAAAGTGCATAAAAAAATTATTTTTGGACCCTTAAAACACTAGTGAGGGTTTGATGGTTCGAGGATTTACTAGTAATGCTTCCGTGGCTCCAGCCAGGGAAAGGAGCCACTCTTGCAGCCCTTTGGCCAGCCCACCCCGCTGGTCTCGCTCACGGTCACGGGATACCCCACGCGACGAACACAACAACACCACGGCCAAAAGCGAAGAAGAAATTCCTCTTTCCCTTTCCACTTTCCTCCCCCATTTCCACCCACCATCCGGCAGGCAGAGGCCACCGGCCCCTCGCTCCTTGTCGCCGCTCTGGATGGCCACTGCTCCCAACATCGAGATGATCGCCTCTTCGCTGCGCAGCTGCTCCCTCAACGGCGGCGGCTGGCGGCCGGGCCGGCGCCACCGCCACGGCCACGCCAGGGGCGCTGAGGGCAGCAACGACAGCGAAGGCGTCACCGTCGAGCTCAACTCCGACGTCGCCCTGCCCTACCACTGGCAGCAGTGCCTCGACATCCGGGTACGCACACGTCCCCATCTACACATTCCGTCATTTGTTCCCCTTCACAACATCCGAATCGGAGGGAGAACGAACATCCGCCAGGGATGGGATCGATGGCCGTGCGCCCCCGTGCGCGTGCGTGCATGGGCGTGTGCGCTCTCCCAATCATTTGGACATAAATGACAAGCGGCTTACGAGGTAGTTGGATGCCTGTACTTCGTAGTTTTGAGGCCCGGATTCGATGGGTCAATCATTCGCATCATTTAATGGCCAAAGCGGCTGAACACTTGAGACGGATTGAGCTTCATTAATCGCCTCCAGTTTTGGCCCCCTCTTTTGTTCTCTTGTTATTGGACTCTTGCATAATCTGTTCCTAGCCGGCAACTCTTTTCTCTTGCAAAATTTCCTTTTGATTATTTGATCCGTCTCCTTGTGATTTCTTTCCAGCTTTAGAAAGGCTCGACCCTTTCCGCTGGATGGCAACTTGTTCTCCCCCATTGCTATGCTGCTGTTTTCTCTTCTTGAAATACTACTAATATCCTAGTGCGCCATCAGATCTGCGTCTGTCTTGTAAATCCTGACATATCTGTGTGGATCCATTCCTTTTTGCTCTGTCTCCCTCTCTTTGTAAAGCTAGATTTCGCCATAGGTTTCTTCTGGACCACAGCCATATCGATTATCACCGGAGTTGTGAGGATCTTTATTGCGCTAGGATAGATGCCACCCTGCTTCCAACAAACAAGTGACATGAAAAAGTTAGTTAAAAATAAGGTGCGATGTAGCCTGAGGGGTGTTTGCTTCCAGGTACTTTTTTTGTCGGGACTAGAATTTTTTTTTAAGAGAACCAAACACTACCTGAATCTTCACCGTTCGATTTCCGAATCCTAGAAAAAAATATGTTGCGGGTTTTCTCATTTTATTTTCTACTACACAAATACTCTCCGCACTCGCACCTCTTCATTTTGATTCTCACCGCACTCATCTCTGTTTTTTTCCAAGCTAAAAACCACCACACCCGCAAAAAAAAACTAAAAACCAACACAACTGTCACACACTGACCGAAGAGAATCTTGCATATATTCCCTGCGAGGTCACGAGTTGCATAGAGCACATTTCATCTGATCCAGCAGTTCTATTCCACATTGCTCTGCCCCTGTATTGATGTCCATCGGTTCTAGTTGTCAAACATTTTCCTTTTGCTTGGTAATCAAACATTGTGTTCATGGCCTATCTCAAATCAAGATGTACATACATTTTGGAAGTTTTTTTGCAGCATCTCCTCATTTCTATTTTTAGTTGATTTCTCTCAACATCTACTTTTCCACGATTTTTCTCAACACCTAGATGCTACAGGGAATTTATTGAACTTGCTACCTTTTTTTCCTAATGATCTGATGCAGACGGGGCAAGTGTACTACATCAACTGGGAGGACGGCACCCGGACGACTATCGACCCTCGCACGCCGTCGCTTTGCTCCGCCTTGTCGACGCCGCGGTCCACCTGTTTCACTTCACACCGCGCAGCCTTCACTTCGTCGTCCAGCTCTGGGTACACCTCCGCGGCGTCCAGCGTCACCGGCGGCTACGGCTACGGCTATGATGACAGCGACGGCTATAGTGAAGGCTACGGCGACGACGAGGAGAGCAGCAGCAGCAGCAGCCGGAGCTCCGGCGTCTCGTCCGTGCTCTCGTCTTTCTTCCCTAGTAACGAGCCCTCCTCCAGCGACAGTGGGCACGCCACCAGCCACGTGCTCGTTGCGGTCGGGTGCAGGGCGTGTTTCATGTACTTCATGGTGCCCAAGAGCGTCGGCCTATGCCCCAAGTGCGGCAGCTCCGGCCTCCTCCACCTCGGAGCCTCTTACGCCTGAGCTGCCAGCCTGCTACCACCTGTTCCCCCGTGAGTCACTACTTGCGAGGCGTGGTGCAATTTCGTGGCTGTCATGGACTACCGAAGACAGCGTTTTGTGCGAGGAGGTCCCCAAATCGTTGCCACTGATTCCTGGTTCCTGTGCTTCTGTGCCAATGTACGGGACAAGGGAAGGAAAGAGACCCATGTCATTGCTTTCTCTATGTCCTCGTGGGACTCGACGACAGAGACTAACCTTCCGTCCTTCCATTTCAAGAGTGAACATTTGTGCTCTAATTAATTACCGTTGTTGGGTTAGCATTTTATTATTTTATACTCCATCCGTTCCTAAATATAAGTCTTTTAAGAGATTCAACTATAGACTACATACAAATCAAAATGAGTGAACCTATACTTTAGAAGGCGTCTATATACATCCGAATGTAATCTCTAGTAAAATCTCTAAAAGACTTATATTTAGAAACGGAGGAAGTAAAATATTGAAAGGGAGCAAACAACCATGACATGCATACAAAGTCTGTAGTTTTTTTATAACATAGTAAAAAACTACAAACACAGATGCTCACATGCACGCATACCCTATCCCTTTGAACACCGAGATATTGAGTCGGCATAACATCATAAAATTAACGAAGTCACCTCAGGTGCCTTTGTAGTTGCTGAGAACGTCCCCTCACATTGAACGAGCATCACCGACTGAAATAAATTCAGAAAAATATGAGCACTACCGGCAAGTCCATGACTTGAACCTTGGTAGGTTGGTTCGAACACAAGAAACCTAATTATCTGAGCTAGGTTCAACTCGCACAGTATCAGCTAGTTGGTGCAGTGCTTACTTGGCAATTTCGCTATATTATTTTATTTCCAGATTTTTTGGCGATTCAAACTTTTAGACATCATACAACATTATGAAGTTCATGTCGAATGAAGGGAGATTGCAGCGACCCGACCCAAATGGATCGAAGTCTTTGTGCTTAAGTGCTATTCCATGAATCGGCTTGCTAGCACACACAATACTTGATGAATAACAGAGTTCAATCACACACTTTATTACATCAAAAATCCTCAAATTGAGTATTTATTACATAAATATGGTTGAAGGTCATCTAAATCAACATACTATGGAAGCATAGAAGAATAATGGGCCCATCAACTCCACTGGTAGAATTGAGTGTAGAACAACGACCTATCACACATTACTCTTCGTCGGAATAATCTGGAACATGATAAATTGCAGTCGTGTCAGTCAGCATATGGAATATGCTGGCAATGTCACACCCTGAAATAAAAATGATAATTTTTATCTCTGCATAAAATCTGGCCGGTGGAAGGCTCTAAGATTCAAGTTTTTGAATAAATCTAATTTTGTCCTATATCAAATTAATTAAATTACTGATGGTTCCTCCTGCTCAATCCAAACCCAAATTTATTTATAACCCAATTCATTAAAAATGATGAGATGACTCAATAATTTCACTTCTAGATGCTCAAGTTGTCCGTAACCGAGGACAGGACTAATCGATTAGTTTTACACTCTAGGGAGGTTTGTGCAAATTTCCCCACAAGACTCACTCATCTCCTTTGTAGTCCTCACACTGCCTGATGTTTGAGAACCGGAATATCGAGACAAAGTCTTTGAGATATGTTACCCCTTAACAATGGATAGGCCGATACACCTACATTCCCCTACATCTGCTAGCCTACCCGGAATGGTTCCCACAAACTACTCAACTAAGCCAGAGCCAATAATAGCTTGTGTCCGCACACGTAAGCTTCTAGTCATGAAAGATTGTTTGATCCCTTTGAACCTGGGTGGCTTTCCATACAAGAGTGATCCCCTGGTTACTCCAGGACACTCAGGTAAATCCCTGGTTACTCCAGGGTGCCCCTCACCATGCAACTATTCCACCCAGATGTTTGATTAAAGTTATTAAAGTTGGTCATATCTACTACTCTCTGACAACTTTCATGATTTAGGAATACCACCCCGTCTACAATAGCAATGCTAAGCAAATAACTATAATAACTATTCCTGAGGTGTTTCAAGGTTCATAGGTTCCCACCTCAATGATCTACAAAGCATAACCACAACTTATTCCAACTCATGTACAGTATTAAGTGGGACTAAGTGCATATCAAAAACATGGGTATGTAAAAGTATGATCAAAGTGCGAACTTGCCTTGATGATGATTCCTGAACTCTAAAATTGATAGTACCCAGTCTCGCACTCCAAAAAATCTAGCATAAGCAAACAATAGCACAAACATAAGCAATCAAAGATCCAAAATAAAAGCAAAGACTATAAGTATGCAAAAACTCCAGAAAGATCCAAACCAAGCTTCTAGACAAAAACATGTTTTAACAGGAGGTAATTTCTGTGATTATGATGCTAGAAGAAAATAGATGTGAAGAGCTTCAATTTGCAAAAAGAATCAAATCAATCAGAGTTATGGATTGAATGTTATGGCCTAATTAAATTTAAACTTGAATCTAGTTAACTTCAAATTTCAAAGTTTCAAAAATATTATTTTCTGGGTCTGCTTGATAGATGGGATCAATATGAATCAGTTCGAAAAACAATCAATGCCATTGGATTTGTAGAACTAAACATATACTAATAAGAAACTTTGAAGAAAATCTAAAGAAGAAAAACTCTGCCATGGCATCGTTTCTGAAAGTGCTACATTGCCACTGCTGCATGACGTTCCACCTGGCGCGACACGATTGGCTACGGGTATGCATTGTGGGGCTTAAGCGGCGGACGATCGAAAATCAAGAAAATTGAGCGGCTGTGGCTAAATAAAAAACATAGCGGTTTTATTTTATTAAACTGCTAGTTCAGTTTAACTAAATCAAAGAAAATCGGGTTAAACACATACCAATTTGCAGCTCCAGATTATATATAAACCTATGCGTTAATTTCAGATCGGATGGAGGAGGTTCAATGGCAGGTTACCGCAAAGGGTAAGCGACGGTGGCACTCGATGTCGACGGTCCCGATGCTCCAGTGGTCACAGCAGGTGGCGGAGTAGTCGAGTGGATGTGACGGAGCGAGATGCGTCCGACGGTGGTGAAAATGGTGATCGATGATGGCGGGAGCGAGCGGGGCAAGCTCAGAGAAGCTTCACTGTCCGAGGAACTCCAGTGAGAATGGGCGAAGACGAGCCGGTGGCTCCTATGCGTCGAAACCGTGTCAAACGGGGTCACAAAGAAGAGAGAAGGCGACAATTAGATATTGAGGAGTCGAGGGTGCTCACCTGCGATGGATTTTCCTGTCGAACTTGCGTCGGTGAGCAAGATCAATCTCTCCCATACGGCTGGTAGGCGTGGTCTTGGGTTCAGAGTTTTTGGGCAAAAGGGAGCCAGGGTCACGGGGTGTTTATAGGATAGCTTCGTGAGCAAGGGGGAAAGCGAGGCGATAGATTCCCGAAGGATTTAAACAGTGGGCGGCGAGTGCATGCGAGGCTCGAACTCCTCCGGCATAGGGAAGAAGGCCTGGCAGGTGGTTCCCACCTATCGGCGAGAGAGAGAGAGAG
>NW_021300310.1:76892-86407 GCF_002162155.2 Triticum dicoccoides
GGGAGGGAGGGAGAGAGAGAGAGAGAGAGTTGGTGGCGAATACCGCTTCAGTGGGTAAGTAGGTTGTGGGCCGTTTTTGCGGCTGGGCCGGTTGGCTGGCACCGACCTGTTGAGACTGGGTTTATTTTATTTTTCTAAATTAACTAAAAAATTTTCTATTTAAATAAATATAGAGTCTAGACAAGGCTAAAATAAAATAGTAAAATATCTAGACGGATTCTAGAAAAATTCATAAATATATGGGCATATGTAGAGCCGCGTGAACCTTTTCTATGCCTTAAATGAAAACTTCCGAAAATACCTATTTTTGCTAGGCTTTAAATTTTTCAATAAAATAAAGTTCAAATAATTGAAAATTGGACTGAAATCATTTTCCACCCTTTTATTGTTGTTTTAAGAAGTCATATTATGTTGTCTCTTTTATATTTATTTTGGATAAATGGAAAAAGAATTGAACTCCAACTTCGACCAACTTCCAAATTTGATTCAAAAGAGATTCAACTCTCTTGTATAAATTTTTGGAGAAGTCGTGCTATCTTCTCTCACAGGGGTCCTTCAGTTGCATGAAGTATTTGAATATTTGAAAAAATTAAAATAAGAGTCAAATGAATATTTGTTGAAGTCCTTCTATTCTCTCTCATTAGAATTATTTCATAAACTCTATTTTTTAAATATGCATGGAAATAGTGATATGCCTAAATGATTGTGGTAACATTCCAATTTTTGGGATGTTACAAATGTACCCCCCTTCAAATGAATCTCGTCCTCGAGATTCGAGTAGGCTATTAATTGGTTAAGGTTGGGTACTCCGAAAAATCCATATTCAAAGTATCATGCTTACTCCATGCTTGTTACTCGTACTCCTTTGATATGAATGAAAATCATGCACCAATATCGAAGAATGATTGTAATATTGGCACTTGATGAGAATCTTACCTAAGACTAGGGTATTATACACTCTTCTCATTCTGGTGTGGTTCACTTGTCCTTCTGGCTTCCGAAATTTTCGTTGCCATTCCGATTCTTCAACTTAGGACAATCTATCGCATACTGCCATGTGTTCTTGCACTTGAAACATACGATGTGGCTGGTACGTCTCCAACATATCTACAATTTTTTCTTGTTCCATGCTGCTATATTATCATTCTTGAATGTTTTACAATCATTTTATAGCAATTTTATATCATTTTTTGGGACCAACCTATTGACATAGTGCCAGTTGTTGTTTTTTTGCTTGTTTTTTACTTCGTAGAATATCAGTACCAAACGGAGTCCAAATGCAGCGAAACTTTTTGGACAATTTTTCTGGACTAGAAGACACCTGTTGTGCCAAAGAAGTACCAGAGGGGGGCTCCGAGGGGAGCACCCACTTGGGCGCGCCTGGGGCCCAGGCGCATCCTATTGGGTTGTGCCCACCTTGGCTGCCTCCTGCACCGCCTCTTTGCTCTATAATTACCCCGAAAATCCAAAAACCCTAAGGGAGTTGACGAAACACGTTTCCAGCCGCCGCAAGTTCCAGAATCACCAGATCCAATCTAGACACCATCATAGAGGGGTTCATCATCCTTATTGGTGCCTCTCCGATGATGTGTGAGTAGTTCATTATAGACCTACTGTTGGAAATATGCCCTAGAGGCAATAATAAAAGTATTATTATATTTCAATGTTCATGATAAATGTCTTTTATTCATGCTATAACTGTATTATCCGGAAATCGTAATACACGTGTGAATACTTAGACCACAATATGTCCCTGGTGAGCCTCTAGTTGACTAGCTCGTTGTGATCAACAGATAGTCATGATTTCCTGACTATGGACATTGGATGTCGTTGATAACGGGATCACATCATTAGGAGAATGATGTGATGGACAAGACCCAATCCTAAGCATAGCATAAAAGATCGTGTAGTTCGTTTTGCTAGAGCTTTGCCAATGTCAAGTATCTCTTCCTTCGACCATGAGATCGTGTAACTCCCGGATATCGTAAGAGTGCCTTGGGTGTATCAAACGTCACAACGTAACTGGGTGACAATAAAGGTGCATTACAGGTATCTCCGAAAGTATCTGTTGGGTTGACACGGATCGAGATTGGGATTTGTCACTCCGTATGACGGAGAGGTATCTCTGGGCCCACTCGGTAATGCATCATCATAATGAGCTCAATGTGACCAAGGTGTTGGACACGGGATCATGCATTACGGTACGAGTAAAGTGACTTGCCGGTAACGAGACTGAACAAGGTATTGGGATACCGACGATCGAGTCTCGGGCAAGTAACGTACCGATTGACAAAGGGAATTGCGTACAGGGTTTGATCGAATCCTCGACATCGTGGTTCATCCGATGACAACATCGAGGAGCATGTGGGAGCCATCATGGGTATCCAGATCTGGCTGTTGGTTATTGACCTAAGAGCGTCTCGGTCATGTCTGCATGTCTCCCGAACCCGTAGGGTCTACACACTTAAGGTTCGGTGATGCTAGGGTTATTAGGAAGACTAGTATGTGACTACCGAATATTGTTCGGAGTCCCGGATGGGATCCTGGACGTCACGAGGAGCTCCGGAAGGGTCCGGAGGTAAAGATTTATATATGGGAAGTTGTCAAACGGACACCGGGAAGTTTCGGGGTCATACCGGTATTGTACCGGGGCCACCGGAAGGGTTCCGGGGGTCCACCGGGAGGGGCCACCCCTCCCGGGGGGCCACATGGGCTGCGTGGGGCAGGGAGCCAGCCCCTGGTGGGCTGGGCGCACCCCCTCCCTTGGGCCCTTGCGCCTAGGGTTGAGGGGGGAACCCTAGAGGGGGCGCTCCCCTTGGCTTGGGGGGCAAGCCATCCTCTCCCCCTCTCCCCTTGGCCGCCGCACCCCCCCTAGATGGGTTCTAGGGGGCCGGCCCCCTTCTCCCTTCCCCCTATAAATAGAGGGGTGAGGGGAGGGCAGCCAGACCACCCTCCAAGGCGCAGCCCTCCCCTCCCCAACACCTCTCCTCCTCCGTTGTGTGCTTGGCGAAGCCCTGTCGGAGTACTGCCTCTCCATCATCACCACGCCGTCGTGCTGCCGGTGGAGCTGTCTTCCTCAACCTCTCCTTTCCCCTTGCTGGATCAAGAAGGAGGAGACGTCTCCAGTCCCGTACGTGTGTTGAACGCGGAGGTGCTGTCCGTTCAGCACTTGGTCATCGGTGATTCGAATCACGTCGAGTACGACTCCATCATCACCTTGCAAGCTTCCGCACGCGATCTACAAGTGGTATGTAGATGCAAACTCTCTCCCTTGACTCGTTGCTTAGATGAACTCATAGATGGATCTTGGTGAAACCGTAGGAAAAATTTTAATTTTCTGCAACGTTCCCCAACAGTGGCATCATGAGCTAGGTCTATGCGTAGTTCTCTTTGCACGAGTAGAACACAATTTTGTTGTGGGCGTGGATTTTGTCATCTTACTTGCCTCTACTAGTCTTTTCTTGCTCAACGGTATTATGGGATGAAGCGGCCCGGACCAACCTTACACGTACGCTTACGTGAGACTGGTTCCACCGACTGACATGCACTAGTTGCATAAGGTGGCTGGCGGGTGTCTGTCTCTCCCACTTTAGTTGGAGCGGAATCGATGAACAGGGCCCTTATGAAGGGTAAATAGAAGTTGACAAAATCACGTTGTGGTGATTCGTTGATGAGGACATCAATACAATTGTTACACCCACAGCCCCTGCTGCTATACATACTGGACCAATTACTAGAGCTCGTGCACGCCAACTAAATTACCAGGTACTTTCGTTTCTTGGTAATGATTCTAATGTTTATGAGAATATGATGCTGCCTAAATTGGATACATTTGTTTTGCTTACAAATGAAGGGCCTAGCTTGGAGAAGGATGAACATTGGAGCAAGAACAAGCATGGAGATGATGGCATGCGCAAGGGGAACAAGAACGGAGTTACAAGTGATGATTTCAGGACTTTGAAGCCACCATAATGGGTGCATGAAGCCTTGGACGAAATATACAAGATGCCACTTCATAAATTTCGTCCCGAGGCTATTTTAGGTGCTGCGTCACCTTATTATTGGGCCAGGCCCATGTAATTTCGAAATACATAAGTATAGGCTATTTTTAGAGTCCGTATGTGTGGGGAAACAAGAGATAGGGTTGATTTCGGACTCCTCCACCAAGGGCCACGAAATTCCCCCCCCCCTCTTCCTCCATATATACAGCCCTTAGGGCATCGTTTAGACTTTGGGTTTTGTTTAGATTAAAAGTTCGCCATAGCTGCAACTTCGCGTACTTCGTTTGTGTTCAACGACCAGACAAAGGCGTCACAGAACCCCACCTTGATCAATAAAGCTTCCATCTTATATTCGCAATATCCAGATTGCAATCTTAGTTTCTTGCTTGTTCTTCGTTTGCTCGCAGGAAACAGACCCTCGTGGTCAGGTTGATCGTGCTCCGGCGTGGTCAATAACCTCTCGGAGTTGGTTTAGCGATTGCTAAGGCGCGACGTTCTCGCACGTTCGTAGTCGGATCGTCAAAGTCGACTTCCACCAAAGCGAAATCCACCATCTCATCGAAAGACGGGACACCTTTGCCTCTATCAAGTGGTATCAGATTTCCAGGTTGCTCGATGAGATTTTACAGTTTTTCGTAGTTTAGATCGAGTCTGTTCTTCATACCTACAGTCCACGAAAAAGCCACAAAAAAAATTAGGGTTAGTTCATCATATCCGAACCAATCTGAGCCTTTGCATAATCTTTTTAGGGTTTTGCTTTGTTGAATTTGCGGTTGCATCGTCGTGTCTAGTTGCTGGTCTTAGAGTCTAGTCTTTTAGAGTTTCGAGTTCTGGTCATAAGTTGTCACGCCGCCGCCGCACCATCATCATCACCCCTGCCATCTACCACCACCGCTTATCCGCCACCGCTTCGAATCCGTATCCATATACCACCACAGCTGTCATATACCACCACCGCTGCCATCTACCACCATATATCCACCACCAATCCGAGTTCTTGTCATATTAGGTTTGTTTTTGAGATGATGTCCATATTCCTAAACTGAAATTGAATATTCCACCATTTGAGGGTAGATATGTTCCTGATATATTTCTTACTTGGGAGTTAGAAACTGAACAACGATTTACATGTTTACAATATCCTGAGGAGAGACGAGTTGCTGCTGCTGTTTGTGCTTTCACTAGTTTTGCATGTGTATGGTGGTCTGGACATTGTAGATTGTATCCTATTCCAACTACTTGGGCTGCTTTGAAAACTGCTATGCGTACGCGTTGGGTTCCACCATATTATCAACGTGAATTGCTTCAAAAATTGCAGCGTTTAAGACAAGGAAAAAATTCTGTAGAAGAATATTATCAGGAATTACAAACTGGCATGATTAGATGTGGTATTGTTGAGGAGAATGAAGCTATGCTTGCACGTTTTCTGGGTGGATTAAATAGAGAGATTCAGACCATTCTAGACTATAAGGAGTATACTAATATCACTCGTTTATTCCATCTTGCTTGTAAAGCTGAACGTGAAGTGCAGGATCGACAAGCATTGGGGCGAACTAACTTTTCTGCAGGCCGACCTTCATCATGGACACCACGTGCATCTTCTACTTCAACTGCACCAGCACCTCCATCCGGTGCCACCTCCAGCCGTGATACAAGAAAACAGGCACAACCACCATTATCTGCCAAGAGCGCACCTGCGGGGCCTGCACAGCGTTCTTCTTCTTCCATGGCATCAATAGGGCACACGAGTGATATTATTTGTCGTCATTGTAAGGGAGGAGGTCATTATGCGAGAGAATGCAAATCTCCGCGTGTGATGATTGCTACCGCGGATGGTGGATATGAGTCCGCTAGTGACTATGATGAGGAGACTTTGGCTCTTATTACACGTGAAGAACATGGTGGAGATGATTCTGATCATGAGACGCAATACATGGCTCCTGAAGACGCTGACAGGTATGAATGTTTAGTTGCTCAACGTGTTTTGAGTGTGTAGGTCACACAAGCTGAGCAAAATCAGAGGCACAATTTGTTCCATACCAAGGGAGTTGTGAAGGAACGTTCTGTGCGCGTCATAATAGACGGAGGGAGCTGCAACAACTTGGCTAGCATGGAGATGGTGGAGAAGCTTTCTCTCACCACAAGACCACATCCACATCCTTACTACATCCAATGGTTCAACAACAGCGGCAAGGTTAAGGTAACACGTACTGTTCGTGTGCATTTTAGTACCTCTACATATGCTGATTATGTTGATTGTGATGTGGTACCTATGCAAGCATGTTCCTTATTACTTGGTAGACCATGGCAATTTGATAAAAATTCTGTACACCATGGTAGAAACAATCACTATACTCTTGTTCATAAGGATAAAAATATTACTTTGCTTCCTATGACTCCTGATTCCATTTTGAAAGATGATATTAATAGAGCTAATAAAGCAAAACAGGAGACGAATAAGAGTGAAAATCAGATTGTGGCAAAAGAATTTGAGCAACAAATGAAGCCTAATAATAAACCATCTAGTGTTGCTTCTGAAATTAAATTGAAAAGTGCATGTTTATTTGCCACCAAATCTGATATTGATGAGCTAGATTTCAGCAAATCTGTTTGCTATGCTTTTGTGTGCAAAGAGGCATTATTTTCATTCGAGGACGTGCCTTCCTCTTTGATAGAGGCAAAGGTGTCCCGTCTTTCGATGAGATGGTGGATTTCGCTTTGGTGGAAGTCGACTTTGACGATCCGACTACGAACGTGCGAGGACGTCGCGCCTTAGCAATCGCTAAACCAACTCCGAGAGGTTATTGACCACGCCGGAGCACGATCAACCTGACCACGAGGGTCTGTTTCCTGCGAGCAAACGAAGAACAAGCAAGAAACTGAGATTGCAATCTGGATATTGCGAATATAAGATGAAAGCTTTATTGATCAAGGTGGGGTTCTGTGACGCCTTTGTCTGGTCGTTGAACACAAACGAAGTACGCGAAGTTGCAGCTATGGCGAACTTTTAATCTAAACAAAACCCAAAGTCTAAACGATGCCCTAAGGGCTGTATATATGGAGGAAGAGGGGGGGGGGAATTTCGTGGCCCTTGGTGGAGGAGTCCGAAATCAACCCTATCTCTTGTTTCCCCACACATACGGACTCTAAAAATAGCCTATACTTATGTATTTCGAAATTACATGGGCCTGGCCCAATAATAAGGTGACGCAGCACCTAAAATAGCCTCGGGACGAAATTTATGAAGTGGCATCTTGTATATTTCGTCCAAGGCTTCATGCACCCATTATGGTGGCTTCAAAGTCCTGAAATCATCACTTGTAACTCCGTTCTTGTTCCCCTTGCGCATGCCATCATCTCCATGCTTGTTCTTGCTCCAATGTTCATCCTTCTCCAAGCTAGGCCCTTCATTTGTAAGCAAAACAAATGTATCCAATTTAGGCAGCATCATATTCTCATGAACATTAGAATCATTACCAAGAAACGAAAGTACCTGGTAATTTAGTTGGCGTGCACGAGCTCTAGTAATTGGTCCAGTATGTATAGCAGGAGGGGCTGTGGGTGTAACAATTGTATTGATGTCCTCATCAAGGTGGCTGCACGTAGTGCTGATTTTGATCGACCTCATCCTCATAATCTCCCACATAATCATCCTCCTCCGCATCAGCAGCAGGAGCCACAGAAGTATCAACAACAGCACCAACAGTTTGGCCAAACGCAAGAGGAACACGGCTCGCTCGGCGGAGATCTGTTTCGCGACGTGGAGGTAGTCGTTGTTGTTGTTGTTGGAGAGGTGCGTTAGGTGATGAGGACATCAATACCATTGTTACACCCACAGCCCCTACTTCTACATATACGGGACCAATTACTAGAGCTCGCGCACGCCAATTAAATTATCAGGTACTTTCGTTTCTTGGTAATGATTCTAATGTTCATGAGAATATGATGCTGCCTAAATTGGATACATTTGTTTTGCTTACAAATGAAGGGCCTAGCTTGGAGAAGGATGAACATTGGAGCAAGAACAAGCATGGAGATGATGCCATGCGCAAGGGGAACAAGAACGGAGTTACAAGTGATGATTTCAGGACTTTGAAGCCACCATAATGGGTGCATGAAGCCTTGGACGAAATATACAAGATGCCACTTCATAAATTTCGTCCCGAGGCTATTATAGGTGCTGCGTCACCTTTTTATTGGGCCAGGCCCATGTAATTTCGAAATACATAGGTATAGGCTATTTTTAGAGTCCGTATGTGTGGGGAAACAAGAGATAGGGTTGATTTCGGACCCCTCCACCAAGGGCCACGAAATTCCCCCTCTCTTCCTCCATATATACAGCCCTTAGGGCACCGTTTAGTCTTTGGGTTTTGTTTAGATTAAAAGTTCGCCATAGCTGCAACTTCGCGTACTTCGTTTGTGTTCAACGACCAGACAAAGGCGTCACAGAACCCCACCTTGATCAATAAAGCTTTCGTCTTATATTCGCAATATCCAGATTGCAATCTTAGTTTCTTGCTTGTTCTTCGTTTGCTCGCAGGAAACAGACCCTCGTGGTCAGGTTGATCGTGCTCCGGCGTGGTCAATAACCTCTCGGAGTTGGTTTAGCGATTGCTAAGGCGCGACGTCCTCGCACGTTCGTAGTCGGATCGTCAAAGTCGACTTCCACCAAAGCGATATCCATCATCTCATCGAAAGACGGGACACCTTTGCCTCTATCAAGTGGTATCAGATTTCCAGGTTGCTCGGTGAGATTTTACAGTTTTTTCGTAGTTTAGATCGAGTCTGTTCTTCATACCTATAGTCCACGAAAAAGCCACAAAAAAAATTAGGGTTAGTTCATCATATCCGAACCAATCTGAGCCTTGCATAATCTTTTTAGGGTTTTGCTTTGTTGAATTTGCGGTTGCATCGTCGTGTCTAGTTGCTGGTCTTAGAGTCTAGTCTTTTAGAGTTTCGAGTTCTGGTCATAAGTTGTCACGCCGCCGCCGCACCATCATCATCGCCCCTGCCATCTACCACCACCGCACCGAATCCGTATCCATATACCACCACCAATTCGTGTCCATATACCACCACCGATCCATATCCATATACTACCACCGCTACCACCACCGCTGCCATATACCACCACCATATATCCACCACCAATCCGAGTTCTTTGCTTATTAGGTTTGTTTTCGGGATCCCTCTAGATTCCGATTCGTGTTTCCTTGCCGGAGTAGGTTTCGAAAAAAAAAAAGAGTCGGGTAGCCACGCTCCCTTTAGGCCCAAAATTTTTCGAAAACGCATTTTTCGAAAAAATTTCTGGCTATCCTATTTTTAGGTGTTTCTGAGTGTTTTGAGACAGGTGCCATTATAGGAAGTTTTTTTTGACCCGTTTCCAGTTTTTGGGTCCGGGCAGTCCAAAAAAAAAAATTTGGTCAAAAAAAAATTTCGTGCCCATCCTGTCAGTTTGAGCTAAGAAGAGTTTTGAGACACTCGCCATTATAGTGATTTTTCGCAAAAAAAAAA
>NW_021300310.1:88475-89437 GCF_002162155.2 Triticum dicoccoides
TGTAATTTCGAAATACATAAGTATAGGCTATTTTTAGAGTCCGTATGTGTGGGGAAACAAGAGATAGGGTTGATTTCGGACTCCTCCACCAAGGGCCACGAAATTCCCCCCCTCTTCCTCCATATATACAGCCCTTAGGGCATCGTTTAGACTTTGGGTTTTGTTTAGATTAAAAGTTCGCCATAGCTGCAACTTCGCGTACTTCGTTTGTGTTCAACGACCAGACAAAGGCGTCACAGAACCCCACCTTGATCAATAAAGCTTTCATCTTATATTCACAATATCCAGATTGCAATCTTAGTTTCTTGCTTGTTCTTCGTTTGCTCGCAGGAAACAGACCCTCGTGGTCAGGTTGATCGTGCTCCGGCGTGGTCAATAACCTCTCGGAGTTGGTTTAGCGATTGCTAAGGCGCGACGTCCTCGCACGTTCGTAGTCGGATCGTCAAAGTCGACTTCCACCAAAGCGATATCCACCATCTCATCGAAAGACGGGACACCTTTGCCTCTATCATTCGTAGGTAAGAAAACGTTCTTGCTAGAACCCAATTGCAGCCACGTAAAAGATGCAACAACAATTAGAGGACGTCTAACTTGTTTTTGCAGCGATTGATCATGTGATGTGATATGGCCAGAAGTTGTGATGAATGATGAATTGTGATGTATGAGATCATGTTCTTTGTAATAGGATTCACGACTTGCATGTCGATGAGTATGACAACCGGCAGGAGCCATAGGAGTTGTCTTTATTTTTTGTATGACCTGCGTGTCATTGAATAACGCCATGTAAACTACTTTACTTTATTGCTAAACGTTAGTCATAGAAGTAGAAGTAGTCGTTGGCGTGACAACTTCATGAAGACACGATGATGGAGATCATGGTGTCAAGCCGGTGACAAGATGATCATGGAGCCCCGAAGATGAAGATCAATGGAGCTATATGATATTGGCCATATCATGTCACA
>NW_021300310.1:90310-226999 GCF_002162155.2 Triticum dicoccoides
ATAATTGCATGTGATGTTTATTATGTTTATGCATCTTGTTTACTTAGGACGACGGTAGTAAATAAGATGATCCCTTACAAAAATTTCAAGAAGTGTTCTCCCCTAACTGTGCACCGTTGCTACAGTTCGTCGCTTCTAAGCACCACGTGATGATCGGGTGTGATGGATTCTTACGTTCACATACAACGGGTGTAAGACAGTTTTACACAGCGAAAACACTTAGGGTTAACTTGACGAGCCTAGCATGTGCAGACATGGCCTCGGAACACGGAGACCGAAAGGTCGAACACGAGTCGTATGGAAGATACGATCAACATGAGAATGTTCACCGACGATGACTAGTCCATCTCACGTGATGATCGGACACGGGCTAGTCGACTCGGATCGTGTAACACTTAGATGACTAGAGGGATGTCTAATCTAAGTGGGAGTTCATAATTTGATTAGAACTTTATTATCATGCACTTAGTCTAAAACCTTTGCAAATATGTCTTGTAGATCAATGGCCAACGCTAATGTCAACATGAACTTCAACGCGTTCCTAGAGAAAACCAAGCTGAAAGATGATGGCAGCAACTATACGGACTGGGTCCGGAACCTGAGGATCATCCTCATAGCTGCCAGGAAACAATACGTCCTAGAAGGACCGCTAGGTGACGCTCCCGTCCCAGAGAACCAAGACATTATGAATGCTTGGCAGTCTCGTGCTGATGATTACTCCCTCGTTCAGTGCGGCATGCTTTACAGCTTAGAACCGGGGCTCCAAAAGCGTTTTGAGCACCACGGAGCATATGAGATGTTCGAAGAGCTGAAACTAGTTTTTCAAGCTCATGCCCGGGTCGAGAGATATGATGTCTCCGACAAGTTCTACAGTTGTAAGATGGAGGAAAACAGTTCTGTCAGTGAGCACATCCTGAAGATGTCTGGGTTGCACAACCGTATGACCCAGCTGAACATTAACCTCCCAGATGAGGCGGTCATTGACAGAATCCTCCAGTCGCTCCCACCAAGCTACAAGAGCTTTGTGATGAACTACAACATGAAGGGGATGGAAAAGACCATTCCTGAAGTGTTCTCGATGCTGAAGTCAGCAGAGGCTGAAATCAAGAAAGAACATCAAGTTGATGAGGATATGACTACCTTGGATATGACCAAAAATATTGCATATATGCATATTTGTCAGGTGATTTCTAGTGCAAACTATTCAATAATCTATTTATGTTATCCAGAACAAAAATACTTCACACACTTTTGTGTTTTGTCTAATTGCAGGTGTATGGGACATTTGTACAATCCACATATGAAGGAAGAAAGAGATGTTTATTTGCTGTCCAAAAAGTTCTCTCACGTCACTTTTGGCCCAAGAGAAGATAGAGTCCAAGTCTCTCACGTTCTGGATTCAGATTCGGACTACACAGACACACCTGACTCAAAACACACACAAGTTTTTCATACGGAATCCGAATTGGGTGATTCTTTTTTTGTTGGAAACTAGATTTCGTGCACTTTCCAACCCAATTGGAATCACCTTCAAATTCGTCCGGAGCGTTGAGTTGTGGACGAAACAATCTGATGCTGCAGCAGAATCCGAGTCAAACTACAAGTCCAAAGGTGTTACATCACCTCCACTTGGGCCCATTGGCCTTGTACGACCTAGATTTAGTTTTAGGCTGCCTTGGGACGTCCTCCCACCTCCTTGGCCGCCACCCCTTGCTCCTATATAAGTAGATCCATCTAGTAGCTTTTGCTTGGGATTTGTTTAGTTAAAAGTTAGCCATTGCAACTTCGTGTACTTCGTTTGTGTCCAACGACCAGACCAAGACTGCTTACGGATCCCCACCTTTATCAATACTTCATATATACTCGCAATATTCAGATTGCTTTTATCATATTCTTGCTTGTTCTTCGATCGCTTGCAGGAATAGACCT
This sequence comes from Triticum dicoccoides, assembly GCF_002162155.2. NCBI lineage: Eukaryota > Viridiplantae > Streptophyta > Magnoliopsida > Poales > Poaceae > Triticum > Triticum dicoccoides. Next base: position 92,240 of record NW_021300310.1, read on the forward strand.
TCGTGGTCAGGTTGATTGTGCTCCAGCGTGGTCAATAACCTTTCGCAGTTGGTTTAGCGATTGCTAAGGCGCAACGTCGTGCACGTTTGTAGTCGGATCGTCAAAGTCATCTTCACCAAATCGATAGTTATCATCTCATCGAAAGATCGGGACACCCCCACCTCTATGAAGTGGTATCAGAGCCAGGTTGCTCGGTGAGAATTTCCAGTTTTTCCTAGATTAGATTTATTTTCTTACCTATTGTCCAAGAAAAAGCCACAAAACAAAAGTTAGATCTATTCATCCTTTGTCCTAGCCAGCCTGAGCCTTTGCAATTTTATTTTCATTGTTTGCATTATTGAATTAATGGTTGCATCGCCGTGTCGAGTTGCTGGTCTTAGTGTCTAGTTCCTTTAGAGTTTCGAGTTCTGTTCACATTAGTCACGCAGCCGCTGCATCATTATCCCATCCGCTGTCCACCAGCCCATCCACCAATTTCCACCACGTGCTACGCACTGTTTATTGTCATAATCATAGTTGAGGTCACTCACATCTTCGCCTGATCGAATCTGCATCTTATCTAGTTTGTCTTGGGAAGAGGGAGAAAAAGAAGATAAATAAAAAAAGAGAGAAAAAAGGAAAGAAAAAAAAAGAAAAAGAGGGAGAAGAAAAAGAAAAAAAAGCGTGAGAAAAAAAAGAGAGAAGAAAAAAAATTGGATCTATCTAGAATCAATCTCGTACCTGAATTCGGATTGGAATCTGTTTTGCGCACTGTTCAGTAAAACAGGTGTATCTTCCTCATACGAAGTCCGTTTTGGCTCCGTGAGTACTCAAATTAAAGATAGCGACGAGCCGCGTCTAAATAGTTGCAGAAGCTAGTTCAATATTTGACACCTCAAAATCGGCTTCTAAATAGGTCTTTTTGCCCTCCGAAGTTCGTGAACACAGCTTGTTCCAATTTTTCAGGCCAGTTTTAGAATTCTTTGACTCCTCATATCAACTCGGAATTGAGTGATTCTTTTTGCATTGGAAAGCTTGAGTTAGTAGCATTCTTTGAAAGAATTTATCAGAAAATTGTCTTAAACTTTTCAAGAGGAAAGTTGGAGAGAGAGTTGTTGTATATCCTGCTTGGCAGTTGTTTTTCATCATTATCTTCACTGCCGTTGTGATCTTCACTTATATCTTGCTGTCAAGAGCTACTTAGTATCCTTCATTGATGCTAGTTGTGCTACGCCGTGACCTTATTAGTGTTCTTGGCTCGCGTCTCTAGTCCGGTCTAGTCTAGGACCAGCACAGTACCGTCGTTGAGCGTTTATTCAACATTGCATCTTTGAATTGATTATTGCTAATCTTTTGCTACCATATATAGCCAACCCAGCTCCACATATTTCTACACCGTGTATACGTACGCTCCCCTGGCAATCGCTTTACTCAATATTCGGAGTTACTTGACACCGCTGGTTGCCGATCACCGCCTGCTGCATGGTAAGAACTTGTAAGACATTGATATTTGCTTTACTGTGAGTGTTTTACCACCACATCCTAGTAGTTATAGGAACATTATTTTGGGGTTTTGTTTCTTGTTCTACTAATCATGACAGGATCCAGAGTCAATTCATGGGCTTTGTCGATCGCGGGAGACATGCCACCACCTTTGCAAATACCACAACCGTCACGAGAGGTGCACAAACATCCAAATGCACATGATCAGGTTAATGTATCTATACCACCATTTAATGGCCGTTTTAAACCTGCTTTATATATTGAATGGGAGTTCGACATAAAAAATATATTTGCTTCCCATAATTTCAATGAACATAAAAAGGTTAAGGTTGCGGTTGGTTCTTTCACTGGTTATGCTTTGGTTTGGTGGAGTGAATATTGTCGGTTACACCCTGATTATATACCTACTACTTGGGATGATTTGAAACTTGCCATGCGACATACTTTCGTCCCTGCTTATTATACTCGTGACATGATTAAGAAGTTGCAACACTTAAAACAAGGTAGTGAAACTGTAACAAAATATTATGATGATTTACAAACTACCTTGTTGCATTCCTCTTTAGAAGAAAGTGAAGATGATTTTATGGATAGATTTTGGGGAGGATTAAACCGTGATATTCAAGAGATACTAATTCATGAAGAGTGTTATCCTATGGACCATTTGTTTCATCTTGCTTGCAAAGCTGAGCAGGAAATAAAACGACGTGTTGGCCACGAGGAGAACAAGCGCACGATGCACATTCCAAGAGTTGATATGATTGTTCCTTCAACTACTAGGCATACTATGACAACCACATCCCTTGTTGTCAGGACTACATCACCTCCACCATGTGACACATCGCCCCCGAGAGTGGCTACATCATCTGAGTTGATCATAAGAGGTAATGACAAAGGTACTGATCTTCCATCTCTACATGAGAATGATGAATGCCTTGTCAATTTGAATGCACCATCTGATGAGCTACCCACTACTTTGATCACACCATCTATTTTAGAGGACTACGTTGATAATTTGACTTTGCCATGTGATCAAACAACTGAAATACCAACAATTTTGAGTGCACCCATTGAATTAACTATTGATGCAAAAGAACCAATGTTTAATCATTTTGATATGACCTCTAATCTTGGTGATGATTCTGTGTTGAATGACTTATTGCATGTTTGCTTATTTAAGCATGTTGTAGCATGTAAATTTGATGCAAGTACGGTTTATTCACCAATGTTGGGATGGTTTAATGATGAACATTGTCAATCTTTTGAAATGAATAAGAGCTTCACTTATATGTGCAAACTGAGTTGCAATATTTTCATGCCTTCTACTTCTTGTGCTAATTTTTTGGCTTTAGATTTTATGAACTATGCAAGTTACTCATCTATTCAAGTGTCATATATGCAAAAATCAAGGGAAGTAAAAATGGATGACATATACATATACAACATGTACACCTTGTCTCTTTTGTTAGCCACATTTTAGATTAAGCAACGCCGAGGACGGCTTTATTTTCAAGAAGGGGAGGATGATGAGGACATGACTACCTTGGATATGACCAAAAATATTGCATATATGCATATTTGTCAGGTGATTTCTAGTGCAAACTATTCAATAATCTATTTATGTTATCCAGAACAAAAATACTTCACACACTTTTGTGTTTTGTCTAATTGCAGGTGTATGGGACATTTGTACAATCCACATATGAAGATAAGGAAGAAAGAGATGTTTATTTGCTGTCCAAAAAGTTCTCTCACGTCACTTTTGGCCCAAGAGAAGATAGAGTCCAAGTCTCTCACGTTCTGGATTCAGATTCGTACTGCACAGACATACCTGACTCAAAACGCACACAAGTTTTTCATACGGACTCCGAATTGGGTGATTCTTTTTTTGTTGGAAACTAGATTTCGTGCACTTTCCAACCCAATTGGAATCACCTTCAAATTCGTCCGGAGCGTTGAGTTGTGGACGAAACAATCTGATGCTGCAGCAGAATCCGAGTCAAACTACAAGTCCAAAGGTGTTACATCACCTCCACTTGGGCCCATTGGCCTTGTACGACCTAGATTTAGTTTTAGGCTGCCTTGGGACGTCCTCCCACCTCCTTGGGCGCCACCCCTTGCTCCTATATAAGTAGATCCATCTAATAGCTTTTCCTTGGGATTTGTTTAGTTAAAAGTTAGCCATTGCAACTTCGTGTACTTCGTTTGTGTCCAACGACCAGACCAAGACCGCTTACGGATCCCCACCATTATCAATACCTCATATATATTTGCAATATTCAGATTGCTTTATCATATTCTTGCTCGTTCTTCGATTGCTTGCAGGAATAGACCTTCGTGGTCAGGCTGACCGTGCTTCCGGCATCGTCAGTAACCTCAGGAGATTGGTTTAGCGATTGCTAAGGCGCAACGTCGTGCACGTTTGTAGTCGGATCGTCAAAGTCGTCTCCACCAAATCGATAGTTATCATCTCATCGAAAGATCGGGACACCCTCGCCTCTATCAGGTGCCACCTCCAGCCGTGATACAAGAAAACAGGCACAACCACCATTATCTGCCAAGAGCGCACCTGCGGGGCCTGCACAGCGTTCTTCTTCTTCCATGGCATCAACAGGGCACACAAGTGATATTATTTGTCGTCGTTGTAAGGGAGGAGGTCATTATGCGAGAGAATGCAAATCTCCGCGTGTGATGATTGCTACCGCGGATGGTGGATATGAGTCCGCTAGTGACTATGATGAGGAGACTTTGGCTCTTATTACACGTGAAGAACATGGTGGAGATGATTCTGATCATGAGACGCAATACATGGCTCCTGAAGACGCTGACAGGTATGAATGTTTAGTTGCTCAACGTGTTTTGAGTGTGCAGGTCACACAAGCTGAGCAAAATCAGAGGCACAATTTGTTCCATACCAAGGGAGTTGTGAAGGAACGTTCTGTGCGCGTCATAATAGACGGAGGGAGCTGCAACAACTTGGCTAGCATGGAGATGGTGGAGAAGCTTTCTCTCACCACAAGACCACATCCACATCCTTACTACATCCAATGGTTCAACAACAGCGGCAAGGTTAAGGTAACACGTACTGTTCGTGTGCATTTTAGTATCTCTACATATGCTGATTATGTTGATTGTGATGTGGTACCGATGCAAGCATGTTCCTTATTACTTGGTAGACCTTGGCAATTTGATAAAAATTCTGTACACCATGGTAGAAACAATCACTATACTCTTGTTCATAAGGATAAAAATATTACTTTGCTTCCTATGACTCCTGATTCCATTTTGAAAGATGATATTAATAGAGCTAATAAAGCAAAACAGGAGACGAATAAGAGTGAAAATCAGATTGTGGCAAAAGAATTTGAGCAACAAATGAAGCCTAATAATAAACCATCTAGTGTTGCTTCTGAAATTAAATTGAAAAGTGCATGTTTATTTGCCACCAAATCTGATATTGATGAGCTAGATTTCAGCAAATCTGTTTGCTATGCTTTTGTGTGCAAAGAGGCATTATTTTCATTCGAGGACGTGCCTTCCTCTTTGCCTCCTGCTGTCACTAACATTTTGCAGGAGTTCGCTGACGTCTTTCCACAAGACGTGCCACCGGGATTACCGCCTATTCGAGGGATTGAGCATCAGATTGACTTAATCCCTGGTGCTTCACTGCCAAACCGTGCACCATACCGTACCAATCCAGAGGAGACGAAGGAGATTATGCGTCAAGTACAAGAGCTTCTCGACAAAGGTTATATACGCGAATCCCTTAGTCCTTGTGTTGTTCCTATTATTCTAGTGCCGCAAAAGGATGGTACATCACGTATGTGTGTTGATTGTAGAGGCATTAATAATATTACTATTCGTTATCGTCATCCTATTCCTAGGCTAGATGATATGCTTGATGAATTGAGTGGCTCTACAATATTCTCCAAAGTTGATTTGCGTAGTGGCTACCATCAAATTCGTATGAAATTGGGAGATGAATGGAAAACAGCATTTAAAACTAAGTTTGGATTATATGAGTGGTTAGTCATGCCTTTTGGGTTAACTAATGCACCTAGTACTTTCATGAGATTAATGAACGAAGTTTTACGTGCTTTCATTGGACGATTTGTGGTAGTTTACTTTGATGACATATTGATTTATAGCAGATCTTTGGAAGAACATTTGGAACATTTACGTGCTGTTTTTATTGCTCTACGTGATGCACGTTTGTTTGGTAACCTTGGGAAGTGCACCTTTTGCACCGACCGAGTATCTTTTCTTGGCTATGTTGTTACTCCACAGGGAATTGAAGTTGATAAAGCCAAGATTGAAGCTATTTGATGAGGACATGACTACCTTGGATATGACCAAAAATATTGCATATATGCATATTTGTCAGGTGATTTCTAGTGCAAACTATTCAATAATCTATTTATGTTATCCAGAACAAAAATACTTCACACACTTTTGTGTTTTGTCTAATTGCAGGTGTATGGGACATTTGTACAATCCACATATGAAGATAAGGAAGAAAGAGATGTTTATTTGCTGTCCAAAAAGTTCTCTCACGTCACTTTTGGCCCAAGAGAAGATAGAGTCCAAGTCTCTCACGTTCTGGATTCAGATTCGGACTGCACAGACATACCTGACTCAAAACGCACACAAGTTTTTCATACGGACTCCGAATTGGGTGATTCTTTTTTTGTTGGAAACTAGATTTCGTGCACTTTCCAACCCAATTTGAATCACCTTCAAATTCGTCCGGAGCGTTGAGTTGTGGACGAAACAATCTGATGCTGCAGCAGAATCCGAGTCAAACTACAAGTCCAAAGGTGTTACATCATCTCCACTTGGGCCCATTGGCCTTGTACGACCTAGATTTAGTTTTAGGCTGCCTTGGGACGTCCTCCCACCTCCTTGGCCGCCACCCCTTGCTCCTATATAAGTAGATCCATCTAGTAGCTTTTCCTTGGGATTTGTTTAGTTAAAAGTTAGCCATTGCAACTTCGTGTACTTCGTTTGTGTCCAACGACCAGACCAAGACCGCTTACGGATCCCCACCTTTATCAATACTTCATATATACTCGCAATATTCAGATTGCTTTTATCATATTCTTGCTTGTTCTTCGATTGCTTGCAGGAATAGACCTTCGTGGTCAGGTTGATTGTGCTCCAGCGTGGTCAATAACCTTTCGGAGTTGGTTTAGCGATTGCTAAGGCGCAACGTCGTGCACGTTTGTAGTCGGATCGTCAAAGTCATCTTCACCAAATCGATAGTTATCATCTCATCGAAAGATCGGGACACCCCCGCCTCTATGACAAGTGTTGATGGTCAATAAGACCACTAAGTTCAAGAAGGGCAAGGGTAAGAAGAACTTCAAGAAGGACGGCAAGGAGGTTGCCGCGCCTGGTAAGCCAGTTACCGGGAAGAAGTCAAAGAATGGACCCAAGCCTGAGACTGAGTGCTTTTATTGCAAGGGGAAGGGTCACTGGAAGCGGAACTGCCCCAAATACTTAGCGGATAAGAAGGTCGGCAACACCAAAGGTATATTTTATATACATGTGATTGATGTGTACCTTACCAGTACTCGTAGTAACTTCTGGGTATTTGATACCGGTGCCGTTGCTCATATTTGTAACTCACAGCAGGAGCTGCGGAATAAACGGAGACTGGCGAAGGACGAGGTGACTATGCGCGTCGGGAATGGATCCAGAGTCGATGTGATCACCGTCGGCACGCTGCCTCTACATTTACCTACGGGATTAGTTTTGAACCTTAATAATTGTTATTTAGTGCCAAGTTTGAGCATGAACATTGTATCTGGATCTCGTTTAATACGAGATGGCTACTCATTTAAGTCTGAGAATAATGGTTGTTCGATTTATATGAGAGATATGTTTTATGGTCATGCTCCGATGGTCAATGGTTTATTCTTAATGAATCTCGAGCGTAATATTACACATGTTCATAGTATAGATGCCAAAAGATTTAAAGTTGATAACGATAGTCCCACATACTTGTGGCACTGCCGCCTTGGTCACATTGGTGTCAAGCGCATGAAGAAGCTCCATGCCGATGGACTTTTAGAGTCTCTTGATTATGAATCGTTTGACACGTGCGAACCATGCCTCTTGGGCAAAATGACCAAGACTCCGTTCTCCGGAACAATGGAGCGAGCAACCAACTTGTTGGAAATCATACATACCGATGTGTGCGGTCCAATGAGTGTTGAGGCTCGCGGAGGATATCGTTATGTTCTCACTCTCACAGATGACTTGAGTAGATATGGGTATGTCTACTTAATGAAACACAAGTCTGAGACCTTTGAAAAGTTCAAGGAATTTCAGAATGAGGTAGAGAATCAACGTGACCGAAAGATAAAATTCTTACGATCAGATAGTGGAGGAGAATACTTAAGTCACGAATTTGGTACACACTTAAGGAAATGTGGAATTGTTTCACAGCTCACGCCGCCTGGAACACCTCAGCGAAACGGTGTGTCCGAATGTCGTAATCGCACTCTATTGGATATGGTGCGGTCTATGATGTCTCTTACCGATTTACCGCTATCATTTTGGGGATACGCTCTAGAGACAGCTACATTCACTTTAAATAGGGCACCGTCTAAATCCGTTGAGACGACACCGTATGAATTATGGTTTGGAAAGAAACCTAAGCTGTCGTTTCTAAAAGTTTGGGGATGCGATGCTTATGTCAAGAAACTTCAACCTGAAAAGCTCGAACCCAAGTCGGAAAAATGCGTATTCATAGGATACCCTAAGGAAACTGTCGGGTATACCTTCTACTTAAGATCCGAAGGCAAGATCTTTGTTGCCAAGAACGGATGCTTTCTGGAAAAAGAGTTTCTCTCGAAAGAAGTAAGTGGGAGGAAAGTAGAACTCGATGAAGTACTACCTCTTGAGCGGGAAAGTGGCGCAGCGCAGGAAACCGTTCCTGTGATGCCCACACTAACTGAAGAGGAAAACAATGATGATGATCAAGGTACTTCGGATCAAGTTACTACTGAACTTCGTAGGTCCACAAGGACACGTTCCGCACCAGAGTGGTACGGCAACCCTGTCCTGGAAATCATGTTGTTAGACAACAATGAACCTTCGAACTATGAAGAAGCGATGGCGGGCCCGGATTCCAACAAATGGCTTGAAGCCATGAAATCCGAGATAGAATCCATGTATGGAAACAAAGTATGGACTTTGACAGACTTGCCCGATGAACGGCGAGCGATAGAAAACAAATGGATTTTTAAGAAGAAGACGGACGCGAATGGTAATGTTACCATTTATAAGGCTCGACTTGTCGCTAAGGGTTATCGACAAGTTCAAGGGATTGACTACGACGAGACTTTCTCTCCCGTAGCGAAGCTGAAGTCCGTCCGAATCATGTTAGCAATTGCCGCATAATATGATTATGAGATATGGCAGATGGACGTCAAAACAGCATTCCTTAACGGGCATCTTAAGGAAGAACTGTATATGATGCAGCCGGAAGGTTTTGTCGATCCTCGGAACGCTAACAAAGTATGCAAGCTCCAGCGATCCATTTATGGACTGGTGCAAGCATCTCGGAGTTGGAACATTCGCTTTGATGAGATGATCAAAGCGTTTGGGTTTATGCAGACTTATGGAGAAGCCTGCGTTTACAAGAAAGTGAGTGGGAGCTCTGTAGCATTTCTCATATTATATGTAGATGACATACTCTTGATGGGAAATAATATAGAATTTCTGGACAGCATTAAGGCCTACTTGAATAAGTGTTTTTCAATGAAGGACCTTGGAGAAGCTGCTTATATATTAGGCATCAAGATCTATAGAGATAGATCGAGACGCCTCATAGGTCTTTCACAAAGCACATACCTTGATAAGATTTTGAAGAGGTTCAAAATGGATCAGTCCAAGAAGGGGTTCTTGCCTATGTTACAAGGTGTGAGACTGAGCTCGGCTCAGTCACCGACCACGGCAAAAGATAAAGAAGAGATGAGTGTCATCCCCTATGCTTCAGCCATAGGATCTATTATGTATGCCATGCTGTGTACCAGACCCGATGTAAACCTTGCCGTAAGTTTGGTAGCAATATACCAAAGTAATCCCGGCAAGGAACACTGGACAGCGGTCAAGAATATCCTGAAGTACCTGAAAAGGACGAAGGACATGTTTCTCGTTTATTGAGGAGACGAAGAGCTCGTCGTAAAGGGTTACGTCGACGCTAGCTTCGACTCAGATCTGGATGACTCTAAGTCACAAACCGGATACGTGTATATGTTGAATGGTGGAGCAGTAAGCTGGTGCAGCTGCAAGCAGAGCGTCGTGGCGGGATCTACGTGTGAAGCGGAGTACATGGCAGCCTCGGAGGCAGCGCATGAAGCGATTTGGGTGAAGGAGTTCATCACCGACCTAGGAGTCATACCCAATGCGTCGGGGCCGATCAAACTCTTCTGTGACAACACTGGAGCTATTGCCCTCGCGAAGGAGCCCAGGTTTCACAAGAAGACCAGGCACATCAAGCGTCGTTTCAACTCCATCCGTGAAAATGTTCAAGATGGAGACATAGAGATTTGCAAAGTGCACACGGATCTGAATGTCGCAGATCCGCTGACTAAACCTCTCTCGCGTGCAAAACATGATCAACACCAGAACTCTATGGGTGTTCGATTCATCACAATGTAACTAGATTGGTGACTCTAGTGCAAGTGGGAGACTGTTGGAAATATGCCCTAGAGGCAATAATAAAAGTATTATTATATTTCAATGTTCATGATAAATGTCTTTTATTCATGCTATAACTGTATTATCCGGAAATCGTAATACACGTGTGAATACTTAGACCACAATATGTCCCTGGTGAGCCTCTAGTTGACTAGCTCGTTGTGATCAACATATAGTCATGATTTCCTGACTATGGACATTGGATGTCGTTGATAACGGGATCACATCATTAGGAGAATGATGTGATGGACAAGACCCAATCCTAAGCATAGCATAAAAGATCGTGTAGTTCGTTTTGCTAGAGCTTTGCCAATGTCAAGTATCTCTTCCTTCGACCATGAGATCGTGTAACTCCCGGATATCGTAAGAGTGCCTTGGGTGTATCAAACGTCAGAACGTAACTGGGTGACTATAAAGGTGCATTACAGGTATCTCCGAAAGTATCTGTTGGGTTGACACGGATCGAGATTGGGATTTGTCACTCCGTATGACAGAGAGGTATCTCTGGGCCCACTCGGTAATGCATCATCATAATGAGCTCAATGTGACCAAGGTGTTGGACACGGGATCATGCATTACGGTACGAGTAAAGTGACTTGCCGGTAACGAGACTGAACAAGGTATTGGGATACCGACGATCGAGTCTCGGGCAAGTAACGTACCGATTGACAAAGGGAATTGCGTACAGGGTTTGATCGAATCCTCGACATCGTGGTTCATCCGATGACAACATCGAGGAGCATGTGGGAGCCATCATGGGTATCCAGATCCCGCTGTTGGTTATTGACCTAAGAGCATCTCGGTCATGTCTGCATGTCTCCCGAACCCGTAGGGTCTACACACTTAAGGTTCGGTGATGCTAGGGTTATTAGGAAGACTAGTATGTGACTACCGAATGTTGTTCGGAGTCCCGGATGGGATCCTGGACGTCACGAGGAGCTCCGGAAGGGTCCGGAGGTAAAGATTTATATATGGGAAGTTGTCAAACGGACACCGGGAAGTTTCGGGGTCATACCAGTATTGTACCGGGGCCACCGGAAGGGTTCCGGGGGTCCACCGGGAGGGGCCACCCCTCCCGGGGGGCCACATGGGCTGCGTGGGGCAGGGAGCCAGCCCTTGGTGGGCTGGGCGCACCCCCTCCCTTGGGTCCTTGCGCCTAGGGTTGAGGGGGGAACCCTAGAGGGGGCGCCCCCCTTGGCTTGGGGGGCAAGCCACCCTCTCCCCCTCTCCCCTTGGCCGCCGCACCCCCCCTAGATGGGTTCTAGGGGGCCGGCCCCCTTCTCCCTTCCCCCTATAAATAGAGGGGTGAGGGGAGGGCAGCCAGACCACCCTCCAAGGCGCAGCCCTCCCCTCCCCAACACCTCTCCTCCTCCGTTGTGTGCTTGGCGAAGCCCTGTCGGAGTACCGCCTCTCCACCATCACCACGCCGTCGTGCTGCCGGTGGAGCTGTCTTCCTCAACCTCTCCTTTCCCCTTGCTAGATCAAGAAGGAGGAGACGTCTCCCGTCCCGTACGTGTGTTGAACGCGGAGGTGCTGTCCGTTCAGCACTTGGTCATCGGTGATTCGAATCACGTCGAGTACGACTCCATCATCACCTTGCAAGCTTCCGCACGCGATCTACAAGTGGTATGTAGATGCAAACTCTCTCCCTTGACTTGTTGCTTAGATGAACTCATAGATGGATCTTGGTGAAACCGTAGGAAAAATTTTAATTTTCTGCAACGTTCCCCAACACCTACGGCTCTGTAGTTAATAGCTAGATGGATTCTTCTCTCTCTTTTGATTCTCAATACAATGGTCTCTTGGAGGTCTATTTGATGCAACTCTTTTTGCGGTGTTTTTATTGGGATCCGATGAACTTTGAGTTTATGATCAGATCTATTTTATCCATGAAAGTTATTTGAGTTTTGATCTCTTATATGCATGATTACTTATAGATTCGTATTTCTTCTTTGAATCTTTGGTTTAGTTAGGCCAACTAGATTGATTTTTCTTGCCATGGAAAGAGGTGCTTTGTGATGGGTTCAGTTGTGCGGTGTTCTTTTCCAATGCTAGAAGGGGCAGCAAGACACATATTGATCGATGCCATTAAGGATAACAAGGTGGGGTCTATTCCTACATGAATAGATCTTTTCTACATCATTTTATTGTTCTTATTGCATTACTCCATTTTCCATGAACGTAATACACTAGATGCATGCTGGATAGTGGTCGATGTGGTGAGTAATAGTAGTAGATACAAGCAGGAGTTGATATACTAATCTTGGACGTGATGCCTATATAATGATCATTGCCTGGATATCATCATGATTATTTGAAGTTGATGTAGGGTGGAACCCTAATCGGCCGATCTTTCACGAAAGGAGCGGATCCCGTGATGAACACGAAGAACACGAAGAGGGAAACGAGGGAAATCACAAGGAGAAACACAAGAGGAAACACTAAACCGACACGAATAAGTCACACATGCGCTAGATCCTCGAGTACATAAGGAAAGATATACGATCCATGGACAACTAAGGATGACACAAGGGTAGCTGGTCTTCTCCATGAGGAGGTCTTGAATCCTTCCCTAAAAGGGGTCTTGATGAGGACATCAATACCATTGTTACACCCACCGCCCCCCGTTGCTATATATACTGGACCAATTACTAGAGCTCGCGCATGCTAATTGAATTATCACGTACTTTCGTTTCTTGGTAACGATTCTAATGTTCATGGCAATATGATGCCGCCTAAATTGGATACATTTGTTTTGCTTACAAATGAAGGGCCTAGTTTGGACAAGAAAGATGAACCTTGGAGCAAGTTCAAGCATGGAGATGATGGCATGCGCAAGGGGATCAAGAACGGAGTTACAAGTGATGATTTCAGGACTTTAAAGCCACCATAAGGAGTGCATGAAGCCTTGGACGAAATATACAAGATGTCACTTCATAAATTTCGTCCAGAGGCTATTCTAGGTGCCGCGTCACCTTATTATTGGGCCAGGCCCAAGTATTTTCGAAATACTTAAGTATAGGCTGTTTTTAGAGTCCGTATGTGTGGGGAAACAAGAGTTATGGTTGGTTTCAGACTCCTCCAAGGGCCATAAAATCCCCCTCTTCCTCCATATATACAGCCCTTAGGGCATCGTTTAGACTTCGGGTTTTGTTTAGATTAAAGTTCGCCATAGCCGCAACTTGGCATACTCCGTTTGTGTTCAACGACGAGACAAAGGCATCAGAGAACCCCACCTTGATCAATAAAGCTTTCATCTTATATTCGCAATATCCAGATTGCAATCTTAGTTTCTTGCTTGTTCTTCGTTTGGCTGCAGGAAATAGACCTTCGTGGTCAGGTTGACCGTGCTCCGGCGTGGTCAATAACCTCTCGGAGTTGGTTTAACGATTGTTAAGGCGCGACGTCCTCACACGTTCGTAGTCGGATCGTCAAAGTCGACTTCCTCCAAAACAATAGCCACCATCTCATCGAAAGACGTACCATGGTACAAACAATGAGTATACTCTTGTTCATAAGGATAAAAATATTACTTTGCTTCCTATGACTCCTGATTCCATTTTGAAAGATGATATTAATAGAGCTAATAAAGCAAAACAGGAGAAAAATAAGAGTGAAAATCAGATTGTGGCAAAAGAATTTGAGAAACAAATGAAGCCTAATAATAAATCATCTAGTGTTGTTTCTGTAATTAAATTGAAAAGTGCATGTTTACTTGCCAGCAAATCTGATATTGATGATCTAGATTTTAGCAAATCTGTTTACTATGCTTTTGTGTGCAAAGAGGCATTATTTTTATTCGAGGACGTGCCTTCCTCTTTGCCTCCTGCTGTCACTAACATTTTGCAGGAGTTCGCTGACGTCTTTCCACAAGACGTGCCACCGGAATTACCACCTATTCGAGGGATTGAGCATCAAATTGACTTAATTCCCGGTGCATCTGATAGAGGCTAAGGTGTCCCGATGTTTCGATGAGATGGTGGCTATCATTTTCTGTGGGAGTCGACCTTGACGATCCGACTACGAACGTGCGAGACGTCGCGCCTTAGCAATCGCTAAACCAACTTCCGAGGGTTATTGACCACGCCGGAGCACGATCAACCTGACCACGAGGGTCTGTTTCCTGCGAGCAAACGAAGAACAAGCAAGAAACTGAGATTGCAATCAGGATATTGCGAATATAAGATGAAAGCTTTATTGATCAAGGTGGGGTTCTGTGATGTCTTGGTCTGGTCGTTGGACACAAACGAAATACGCGAAGTTGCAGCTATGGCGAACTTTTGATAGAGGCTAAGGTGTCCCGATGTTTCGATGAGATGGTGGCTATCGTTTTCTGTGGGAGTCGACCTTGACGATCCGACTACGAACGTGCGAGACGTCGCGCCTTAGCAATCGCTAAACCAACTTCCGAGGGTTATTGACCACGCCGGAGCACGATCAACCTGACCACGAGGGTCTGTTTCCTGCGACCAAACGAAGAACAAGCAAGAAACTGAGATTGCAATCGGGATATTGCGAATATAAGATGAAAGCTTTATTGATCAAGGTGGGGTTCTGTGACATCTTGGTCTGGTCGTTGGACACAAACGAAGTACGCGAAGTTGCAGCTATGACGAACTTTTAATCTAAACAAAACCCAAAGTCTAAACGATGCCCTAAGGGCTGTATATATGGAGGAAGAGGGGGGAATTTCGTGGCCCTTGAGGGTGGGGTCCGAAACCAACCCTAACTCTTGTTTCCCCACACATACGGACTCTAAAAATAGACTATACTTAAGTATTTCGAAATTACATGGGCCTGGCCCATTAATAAGGTGACGCAGCACCTAAAATAGCCTATGGACGAATATTATGAAGTGGCATCTTGTATATTTCGTCCAAGGCTTCGTGCACTCCTTATGGCGGCTTCAAAGTCCTGAAATCATCACTTGTAACTCCGTTCTTGATCCCCTTGCGCATGCCATCAACTCCATGCGTGTTCTTGCTCCAATGTTCATCCTTCTCCAAGCTAGGCCCTTCATTTGTAAGCAAAACAAATGTATCCAATTTAGGCAGCATCATAATCTCATGAACATTAGAATCATTACCAAGAAACGAAAGTACCTGATAATTTAATTGGCGTGCGCGAGCTCTAGTAATTGGTCCAGTATATGTAACAGTAGGGGCTGTGGGTGTAACAATGGTATTGATGTCCTCATCATCCTCCCCTTCTTGAAATGAAGTCGTCCTCAACGGAAGCGCATCTTCCTCACCCAAATAAGGCTTCAAATCTGCAATGTTAAAAGTGGGACTAACCCCAAAATCTACAGGTAGCTCAAGTTTATATGCATTATCATTTATTTTCTCTAACACCTTAAAAGGACCATCAGCACGTGGCATTAGCTTTGATTTGCGCAGATTAGGAAATCTATCTTTACGCAAATGTAACCAAACAAGATCTCCAGGCGCAAACACAACATGTTTTCTACCCTTATCTCCAGCAAGTTTATATTTAGCATTCATACGCTCAATGTTTTCCTTAGTTAACTCATGCATTTTTAAAATCAATTCAGAACGTTCTTTAGCATCAAAATTAACCTTCTCTGAAGATGGAAGAGGCAACAAATCAATAGGTGCACGAGGTAGGAAACCATACACAATTTCAAAAGGGCACATCTTAGTAGTAGAATGCAATGAACGATTATAAGCAAATTCAATATGAGGCAAGCATTCTTCCCACATTTTCTTGTTATTCTTCAAAACAG
The DNA here is from genome assembly GCF_002162155.2 of Triticum dicoccoides. NCBI lineage: Eukaryota > Viridiplantae > Streptophyta > Magnoliopsida > Poales > Poaceae > Triticum > Triticum dicoccoides. The sequence continues at coordinate 108,174 of NW_021300310.1, forward strand.
CCCTAAGCATAGTAGACAATGTTCTATTGACTACTTCAGTTTGTCCATCAGTTTGGGGGTGACAAGTAGTACTAAAAAGCAGCTTAGTCCCCAACTTAGCCCATAAACATCTCCAAAAGTGGCTAAAAAATTTAGTATCACGATCTGAAACAATAGTATTTGGCACACCATGTAAGCGAATAATTTCACGAAAGAACAAATCAGCAACATTAACAACATCATCGCTCTTATGACATGGTATAAAGTGTGCCATTTTCGAGAACCTATCCACGACAACAAATATGCTATCCCTCCCCTTCTTTGTTCGAGGTAAACCTAAAACAAAGTCCATAGATATATCCTCCCAAGGAACACTAGGTACAGGCAAAGGCATATATAAGCCATGAGGATTGAGTCGTGACTTAGCTCTTTGACATGTAGTGCAGCGAGCAACAAAACGCTCAACATCCCGTCTCATCTTTGGCCAAAAGAAATGTGTAGCGAGTATATCCTCCGTCTTCTTGATGCCAAAGTGTCCCATTAATCCTCCTCCATGCGCCTCCTGCAACAACAAAAGACGAACGGAGCTAGCTGGAATGTGATAGAGGCAAAGGTGTCCCGTCTTTCGATGAGATGATGGATATCGCTTTGGTGGAAGTCGACTTTGACGATCCGACTACGAACGTGCGAGGACGTCGCGCCTTAGCAATCGCTAAACCAACTCCGAGAGGTTATTGACCACGCCAGAGCACGATCAACCTGACCACGAGGGTCTGTTTCCTGCGAGCAAACGAAGAACAAGCAAGAAACTAAGATTGCAATCTGGATATTGCGAATATAAGATGAAAGCTTTATTGATCAAGGTGGGGTTCTGTGACGCCTTTGTCTGGTCGTTGAACACAAACGAAGTACGCGAAGTTGCAGCTATGGCGAACTTTTAATCTAAACAAAACCCAAAGTCTAAACGATGCCCTAAGGGCTGTATATATGGAGGAAGAGGGGGGAATTTCGTGGCCCTTGGTGGAGGGGTCCGAAATCAACCCTATCTCTTATTTCCCCACACATACGGACTCTAAAAATAGCCTATACTTATGTATTTCGAAATTACATGGGCCTGGCCCAATAATAAGGTGACGCAGCACCTAAAATAGCCTCGGAACGAAATTTATGAAGTGGCATCTTGTATATTTCGTCCAAGGCTTCATGCACCCATTATGGTGGCTTCAAAGTCCTGAAATCATCACTTGTAACTCCGTTCTTGTTCCCCTTGCGCATGCCATCATCTCCATGCTTGTTCTTGCTCCAATGTTCATCCTTCTCCAAGCTAGGCCCTTCATTTGTAAGCAAAACAAATGTATCCAATTTAGGCAGCATCATATTCTCATGAACATTAGAATCATTACCAAGAAACGAAAGTACCTGGTAATTTAGTTGGCGTGCACGAGCTCTAGTAATTGGTCCAGTATGTATAGCAGCAGGGGCTGTGGGTGTAACAATTGTATTGATGTTCTCATCATCCTCCCCTTCTTGAAATGAAGTCGTTCTCGACGAAAGTTCATCTTCCTCACCCAAATAAGGCTTCAAATCTGCAATGTTAAAAGTGGGACTAACCCCAAAACCTGCAGGCAGCTCAAGTTTATATGCATTATCATTTATTTTCTCTAACACCTTAAAGGGACCATCAGCACGTGGCATTAACTTTGATTTGCGCAAATCAGGAAATCTATCCTTACGCAAATGTAACCAAACAAGATCTCCAGGTGCAAACACAACATGTTTTCTACCCTTATCTCCAGCAAGTTTATATTTAGCATTCATACGCTCAATGTTTTCCTTAGTTAACTCATGCATTTTTAAAATCAATTCAGCATGTTGTTTAGCATCAAAATTAACCTGCTCCGAAGATGGAAGAGGCAACAAATCAATAGGTGCACGAGGTAGGAAACCATACACAACTTCAAAAGGGCACATCTTAGTAGTAGAATGCAATGAACGATTATAAGCAAATTCAATATGAGGCAAGCATTCCTCCCACATTTTCTTATTATTCTTCAAAACAGCCCTAAGCATAGTAGACAACGTTCTATTGACTACTTCAGTTTGTCCATCAGTTTGGGGGTGACAAGTAGTACTAAAAAGCAGTTTAGTCCCCAACTTAGCCCATAAACATCTCCAAAAGTGGCTAAGAAATTTAGTATCACGATCTGAAACAATAGTATTTGGCACACCATGCAAGCGAATAATTTCACGAAAGAACAAATCAGCAACATTAACAGCATCATCGCTTTTATGACATGGTATAAAGTGTGCCATTTTCGAGAATCTATCCACGACAACAAATATGCTATCCCTCCCCTTCTTTGTTCGAGGTAAACCTAAAACAAAGTCCATAGATATATCCTCCCAAGGAACACTAGGTACATGCAAAGGCATATATAAACCATTAGGATTGAGTCGTGACTTAGCTTTTTGACATGTAGTGCATCGAGCAATAAAACGCTCAACATCCCGTCTCATCTTTGGCCAAAAGAAATGTGTAGCAAGTACGTCCTCCGTCTTCTTCACGCCAAAGTGTCCCATTAATCCTCCTCCATGCGCCTCCTGCAACAACAAAAGACGAACGGAGCTAGCTGGAATGCATAGCTTGTTAGCACGAAACACAAATCCATCGTTAACGACAAACTTGTTCCACATTCTTCCTTCTTTACAATTCTGCATTACATCTTTAAAATCAGCATCATGCACATATTGATCTTTGATGGTCTCCAAACCAAATATTTTGAAGTCAAGTTGTGAAAGCATAGTATAGCGACGAGACAATGCATCAGCAATAACATTTTCTTTTCCCTTCTTGTGTTTAATGACATAAGGGAAAGTCTCAATGAATTCAACCCATTTAGCATGTCTACAATTCAGTTTAGCTTGACTTTTAATATGTTTCAAAGATTGATGATCAGAATGTATAACAAATTCTTTGGGCCATAAATAATGTTGCCATGTTTCTAAAGTCCGAACAAGAGCATATAATTCTTTATCATAAGTAGAATAATTCAGACTAGGCCCACTCAATTTTTCAGAAAAGTATGCAACAGGTTTGCCATCTTGTAATAACACACCTCCTAATCCAATTCCACTAGCATCACATTCAAGCTCAAAAGTCTTATTAAAATCAGGAAGTTGGAGTAAAGGAGCATGTGTCAACTTATCTTTCAATACCGTGAAGGCTTCTTCCTGTGCAGTACCCCAAAGAAAAGGCACATCTTTCTTTGTAAGCTCATTGAGAGGTGCAGCAATGGTGCTGAAATCTCTCACAAAACGCCTATAGAATCCAGCGAGGCCAAGAAAACTCCTCACTTGTGTGACCGTTTTGGGCTGCGGCCAACTCTCAATAGATTCAATCTTGGCTTTATCAACTTCAATTCCCTGTGATAGAGGCGAGGGTGTCCCGATCTTTCGATGAGATGATAACTATCGATTTGGTGGAGACGACTTTGACGATCCGACTACAAACGTGCACGACGTTGCGCCTTAGCAATCGCTAAACCAATCTCCTGAGGTTACTGACGATGCCGGAAGCACGGTCAGCCTGACCACGAAGGTCTATTCCTGCAAGCAATCGAAGAACGAGCAAGAATATGATAAAGCAATCTGAATATTGCAAATATATATGAGGTATTGATAATGGTGGGGATCCGTAAGCGGTCTTGGTCTGGTCGTTGGACACAAACGAAGTACACGAAGTTGCAATGGCTAACTTTTAACTAAACAAATCCCAAGGAAAAGCTACTAGATGGATCTACTTATATAGGAGCAAGGGGTGGCGGCCAAGGAGGTGGGAGGACGTCCCAAGGCAGCCTAAAACTAAATCTAGGTCGTACAAGGCCAATGGGCCCAAGTGGAGGTGATGCAACACCTTTGGACTTGTAGTTTGACTCGGATTCTGCTGCAGCATCAGATTGTTTCGTCCACAACTCAACGCTCCGGACGAATTTGAAGGTGATTCCAATTGGGATGGAAAGTGCACGAAATCTAGTTTCCAACAAAAAACGAATCACCCAATTCGGAGTCCGTATGAAAAACTTGTGTGCGTTTTGAGTCAGGTATGTCTGTGCAGTCCGAATCTGAATCCAGAACGTGAGAGACTTGGACTCTATCTTCTCTTGGGCCAAAAGTGACGTGAGAGAACTTTTTGGACAGCAAATAAACATATCTTTCTTCCTTATCTTCATATGTGGATTGTACAAATGTCCCATACACCTGCAATTAGACAAAACACAAAAGTGTGTGAAGTATTTTTGTTCTGGATAATATAAATAGATTATTGAATAGTTTGCACTAGAAATCACCTGACAAATATGCATATATGCAATATTTTTGGTCATATCCAAGGTAGTCATGTCCTCATCATCCTCCCCTTCTTGAAAATAAAGCCGTCCTCGGCGTTGCTTAATCTGAAATGTGGCTAACAAAAGAGACAAGGTGTACATGTTGTATATGTATATGTCATTCATTTTTACTTCCCTTGATTTTTGCATATATGACACATGAATAGATGAGTAACTTGCATAGTTCATAAAATCTATAGCCAAAAAATTAGCACAAGAAGTAGAAGGCATGAAAATATTGCAACTCAGTTTGCACATATAAGTGAAGCTCTTATTCATTTCAAAAGATTGACACTGTTCATCATTAAACCATCCCAACATTGGTGAATAAACCTTACTTGCATCAAATTTACATGCTACAACATGCTTAAATAAGCAAACATGCAATAAGTCATTCAACACAGAATCATCACCAAGATTAGAGGTCATATCAAAATGATTAAACATTGGTTCTTTTGCATCAATAGTTAATTCAATGGGTGCACTCAAAATTGTTGGTATTTCAGTTGTTTGATCACATGGCAAAGTCAAATTATCAACGTAGTCCTCTAAAATAGGTGGTGTGATCAAAGTAGTGGGTAGCTCATCAGATGGTGCATTCAAATTGACAAGGCATTCATCTTTCTCATGTAGAGATGGAAGATCAGTACCTTTGTCATTACCTCTTATGATCAACTCAGATGATGTAGCCACTCTCGGGGCCGATGTGTCACATGGTGGAGGCGATGTAGTCCTGATAACAACGGATGTGGTTGTCATAGTATGCCTAGTAGTTGAAGGAACAATCATATCAACTCTTGGAATGTGCACCGTGCGCTTGTTCTCCTCGTGGCCAACACGTCGTTTTATTTCCTGTTCAGCTTTGCAAGCAAGATGAAACAAATGGTCCATAGGATAACACTCTTCATGAATTAGTATCTCTTGAATATCACGGTTTAATCCTCCCCAAAATCTATCCATAAAATCATCTTCACTTTCTTCTAAAGATGATGGAGACGGGGGTGTCCGATCTTTCGATGAGATGATAACTATCGATTTGGTGGAGACGACTTTGACGATCCGACTACAAACATGCACGACGTTGCGCCTTAGCAATCGCTAAACCAATCTCCTGAGGTTACTGACGATGCCGGAAGCACGGTCAGCCTGACCACGAAGGTCTATTCCTGCAAACAATCGAAGAACGAGCAAGAATATGATAAAGCAATCTGAATATTGCAAATATATATGAGGTATTGATAATGGTGGGGATCCGTAAGCGGTCTTGGTCTGGTCGTTGGACACAAACGAAGTACACGAAGTTGCAATGGCTAACTTTTAACTAAACAAATCCCAAGGAAAAGCTACTAGATGGATCTACTTATATAGGAGCAAGGGGTGGCGGCCAAGGAGGTGGGAGGACGTCCCAAGGCAGCCTAAAACTAAATCTAGGTCGTACAAGGCCAATGGGCCCAAGTGGAGGTGATGTAACACCTTTGGACTTGTAGTTTGACTCGGATTCTGCTGCAGCATCAGATTGTTTCGTCCACAACTCAACGCTCCGGACGAATTTGAAGGTGATTCCATTGGGTTGGAAAGTGCACGAAATCTAGTTTCCAACAAAAAAAGAATCACCCAATTCGGAGTCCGTATGAAAAACTTGTGTGCGTTTTGAGTCAGGTGTGTCTGTGCAGTCCGAATCTGAATCCAGAACGTGAGAGACTTGGACTCTATCTTCTCTTGGGCCAAAAGTGACGTGAGAGAACTTTTTGGACAGCAAATAAACATCTCTTTCTTCCTTATCTTCATATGTGGATTGTACAAATGTCCCATACACCTGCAATTAGACAAAACACAAAAGTGTGTGAAGTATTTTTGTTCTGGATAACATAAATAGATTATTGAATAGTTTGCACTAGAAATCACCTGACAAATATGCATATATGCAATATTTTTGGTCATATCCAAGGTAGTCATGTCCTCATCAATTTTTATCAAATTGCCATGGTCTACCAAGTAATAAGGAACATGCTTGCATAGGTACCACATCACAATCAACATAATCAGCATATGTAGAGATACTAAAATGCACACGAACAGTACGTGTTACCTTAACCTTGCCGCTGTTGTTGAACCATTGGATGTAGTAAGGATGTGGATGTGGTCTTGTGGTGAGAGAAAGCTTCTCCACCATCTCCATGCTAGCCAAGTTGTTGCAGCTCCCTCCGTCTATGATGACGCGCACAGAACGTTCCTTCACAACTCCCTTGGTATGGAACAAATTGTGCCTCTGATTTTGCTCAGCTTGTGTGACCTGCACACTCAAAACACGTTGAGCAACTAAACATTCATACCTGTCAGCGTCTTCAGGAGCCATGTATTGCGTCTCATGATCAGAATCATCTCCACCATGTTCTTCACGTGTAATAAGAGCCAAAGTCTCCTCATCATAGTCACTAGTAGACTCATATCCACCATCCGCGGTAGCAATCATCACACGCGGAGATTTGCATTCTCTCGCATAATGACCTCCTCCCTTACAACAACGACAAATAATATCACTTGTGTGCCCTGTTGATGCCATGGAAGAAGAAGAACGCTGTGCAGGCCCCGCAGGTGCGCTCTTGGCAGATAATGGTGGTTGTGCCTGTTTTCTTGTATCACGGCTGGAGGTGGCACCGGATGGAGGTGCTGGTGCAGTTGAAGTAGAAGATGCACGTGGTGTCCATGATGAAGGTCGGCCTGCAGAAAAGTTAGTTCGCCCCAATGCTTGTCGATCCTGCACTTCACGTTCAGCTTTACAAGCAAGATGGAATAAACGAGTGATATTAGTATACTCCTTATAGTCTAGAATGGTCTGAATCTCTCTATTTAATCCACCCAGAAAACGTGCAAGCATAGCTTCTGATGAGGACATGACTACCTTGGATATGACCAAAAATATTGCATATATGCATATTTGTCAGGTGATTTCTAGTGCAAACTATTCAATAATCTATTTATATTATCCAGAACAAAAATACTTCACACACTTTTGTGTTTTGTCTAATTGCAGGTGTATGGGACATTTGTACAATCCACATATGAAGATAAGGAAGAAAGATATGTTTATTTGCTGTCCAAAAAGTTCTCTCATGTCACTTTTGGCCCAAGAGAAGATAGAGTCCAAGTCTCTCACGTTCTGGATTCAGATTCGGACTGCACAGACATACCTGACTCAAAACGCACACAAGTTTTTCATACGGACTCCGAATTGGGTGATTCTTTTTTTGTTGGAAACTAGATTTCGTGCACTTTCCATCCCAATTGGAATCACCTTCAAATTCGTCCGGAGCGTTGAGTTGTGGACGAAACAATCTGATGCTGCAGCAGAATCCGAGTCAAACTACAAGTCCAAAGGTGTTGCATCACCTCCACTTGGGCCCATTGGCCTTGTACGACCTAGATTTAGTTTTAGGCTGCCTTGGGACGTCCTCCAACCTCCTTGGCCGCCACCCCTTGCTCCTATATAAGTAGATCCATCTAGTAGCTTTTCCTTGGGATTTGTTTAGTTAAAAGTTAGCCATTGCAACTTCGTGTACTTCGTTTGTGTCCAACGACCAGACCAAGACCGCTTACGGATCCCCACCATTATCAATACCTCATATATATTTGCAATATTCAGATTGCTTTATCATATTCTTGCTCGTTCTTCGATTGCTTGCAGGAATAGACCTTCGTGGTCAGGCTGATCGTGCTTCCGGCATCATCAGTAACCTCAGGAGATTGGTTTAGCGATTGCTAAGGCGCAACGTCGTGCACGTTTGTAGTCGGATCGTCAAAGTCGTCTCCACCAAATCGATAGTTATCATCTCATCGAAAGATCGGGACACCCTCGCCTCTATCAAGTGGTATCAGTTTTCAGGTTGCTCGGTGAGAATTTCCAGTTTTCCTAGATTAGATTTATTTTCTTACCTATTGTCCAAGAAAAAGCCACAAAAAAAGAGTTAGATCTATTCATCCTTGGTCCAAGCCAGTCTGAGCCTTTGCAATTTTCTTTTCATTGCTTGCATAGTTGAATTATCGGTTGCATCGTCGTGTCGAGTTGCTGGTCTTAGTGTCTAGTTCGTTTAGAGTTTCGAGTTCTGTTCACATTAGTCACGCCACCGCTGCATCATTATCTCTTCCGCTGTCCACCACCCATCCATCAATTTCCACCACGTGCTACCCACCATTCATTGTCATAATAATAGTTGAGATCGTTCACATCTTCACTTGATCCAATCTGCATCTTATCTAGTTTGTTTTGGAAAGAGGGAGAAAAAAAAAGAGAGAAAAAAAACGAGAGAAAAAAAAGAGAAAAAAAGGAGAGAAAGAAAAAAAAAGTGCGAGAAAAAAAAGAGAAAAAAAACAAAATTCAGATCTTTTTAGACTCAATCTCGTAGTTGAATTCGGATTGGAATCTGTTTTGTGCACTGTTCAGTAAAACAGCTTGGCTGTTGTTTCACATCATTATCTTTACTGCCGTTGTGATCTTCACTTATATCTTGCTGTCCAGAGCTACTTAGTATCCTTCATTGATGCTGGTTGTGCTACGACGTGACCTCATTACTGTTCTAGGCTCGCGTCTCTAGTTCGGTCTAGCCTAGGACCAGCACAGTACCGTCGTTGAGCGTTTATTCAACATTGCATCTTTGAATTGATTATTGCTAATCTTTTGCTACCATATATAGCCAACCCAGCTCCACATATTTCTACACCGTGTATACGTACGCTCCCCTGGCAATCGCTTTACTCAATATTCGGAGTTACTTGACACCGCTGGTTGCCGATCACCGCCTGCTGCATGGTAAGAACTTGTAAGACATTGATATTTGCTTTACTGTGAGCGTTTTACCACCACATCCTAGTAGTTATAGGAACATTATTTTTGGGTTTTGTTTCTTGTTCTACTGATCATGACAGGATCCAGAGTCAATTCATGGGCTTTGTCGATCGCGGGAGACGTGCTACCATCTTTGCAAATACCACAACCGTCACGAGAGGTGCACAAACATCCAAATGCACATGATCAGGTTAATGTATCTATACCACCATTTAATGGCCGTTTTAAACCTGCTTTATATATTGAATGGGAGTTCGACATAAAAAATATATTTGCTTCCCATAATTTTAATGAACATAAAAAGGTTAAGGTTGCGGTTGGTCCTTTCACTGGTTATGCTTTGGTTTGGTGGAGTGAATATTGTCGGTTACACCCTGATTATATTCCTACTACTTGGGATGATTTGAAACTTGCCATGCGACATACTTTCGTCCCTGCTTATTATACTCGTGACATGATTAAGAAGTTGCAACACTTAAAACAAGGTAGTGAAACTGTAACAAAATATTATGATGATTTACAAACTACCTTGTTGCATTCCTCTTTAGAAGAAAGTGAAGATGATTTTATGGATAGATTTTGGGGAGGATTAAACCGTGATATTCAAGAGATACTAATTCATGAAGAGTGTTATCCTATGGACCATTTGTTTCATCTTGCTTGCAAAGCTGAACAGGAAATAAAACGACGTGTTGGCCACGAGGAGAACAAGCGCACGGTGCACATTCCAAGAGTTGATATGATTGTTCCTTCAACTACTAGGCATACTATGACAACCACATCCGTTGTTGTCAGGACTACATCACCTCCACCATGTGACACATCGCCCCCGAGAGTGGCTACATCATCTGAGTTGATCATAAGAGGTAATGACAAAGGTACTGATCTTCCATCTCTACATGAGAATGATGAATGCCTTGTCAATATGAATGCACCATTTGATGAGCTACCCACTACTTTGATCACACCACCTATTTTAGAGGACTACGTTGATAATTTGACTTTGCCATGTGATCAAACAACTGAAATACCAACAATTTTGAGTGCACCCATTGAATTAACTATTGATGCAAAAGAACCAATGTTTAATCATTTTGATATGACCTCTAATCTTGGTGATGATTCTGTGTTGAATGACTTATTGCATGTTTGCTTATTTAAGCATGTTGTAGCATGTAAATTTGATGCAAGTAAGGTTTATTCACCAATGTTGGGATGGTTTAATGATGAACAGTGTCAATCTTTTGAAATGAATAAGAGCTTCACTTATATGTGCAAACTGAGTTGCAATATTTTCATGCCTTCTACTTCTTGTGCTAATTTTTTGGCTATAGATTTTATGAACTATGCAAGTTACTCATCTATTCATGTGTCATATATGCAAAAATCAAGGGAAGTAAAAATGAATGACATATACATATACAACATGTACACCTTGTCTCTTTTGTTAGCCACATTTCAGATTAAGCAACGCCGAGGACGGCTTTATTTTCAAGAAGGGGAGGATGATGAGGACATGACTACCTTGGATATGACCAAAAATATTGCATATATGCATATTTGTCAGGTGATTTCTAGTGCAAACTATTCAATAATCTATTTATATTATCCAGAACAAAAATACTTCACACACTTTTGTGTTTTGTCTAATTGCAGGTGTATGGGACATTTGTACAATCCACATATGAAGATAAGGAAGAAAGATATGTTTATTTGCTGTCCAAAAAGTTCTCTCACGTCACTTTTGGCCCAAGAGAAGATAGAGTCCAAGTCTCTCACGTTCTGGATTCAGATTCGGACTGCACAGACATACCTGACTCAAAACGCACACAAGTTTTTCATACGGACTCCGAATTGGGTGATTCGTTTTTTGTTGGAAACTAGATTTCGTGCACTTTCCATCCCAATTGGAATCACCTTCAAATTCGTCCGGAGCGTTGAGTTGTGGACGAAACAATCTGATGCTGCAGCAGAATCCGAGTCAAACTACAAGTCCAAAGGTGTTGCATCACCTCCACTTGGGCCCATTGGCCTTGTACGACCTAGATTTAGTTTTAGGCTGCCTTGGGACGTCCTCCCACCTCCTTGGCCGCCACCCCTTGCTCCTATATAAGTAGATCCATCTAGTAGCTTTTCCTTGGGATTTGTTTAGTTAAAAGTTAGCCATTGCAACTTCGTGTACTTCGTTTGTGTCCAACGACCAGACCAAGACCGCTTACGGATCCCCACCATTATCAATACCTCATATATATTTGCAATATTCAGATTGCTTTATCATATTCTTGCTCGTTCTTCGATTGCTTGCAGGAATAGACCTTCGTGGTCAGGCTGACCGTGCTTCCGGCATCGTCAGTAACCTCAGGAGATTGGTTTAGCGATTGCTAAGGCGCAACGTCGTGCACATTTGTAGTCGGATCGTCAAAGTCGTCTCCACCAAATCGATAGTTATCATCTCATCGAAAGATCGGGACACCCTCGCCTCTATCAGCTGATTATGTTGATTGTGATGTGGTACCTATGCAAGCATGTTCCTTATTACTTGGTAGACCATGGCAATTTGATAAAAATTCTGTACACCATGGTAGAAACAATCACTATACTCTTGTTCATAAGGATAAAAATATTACTTTGCTTCCTATGACTCCTGATTCCATTTTGAAAGATGATATTAATAGAGCTAATAAAGCAAAACAGGAGACGAATAAGAGTGAAAATCAGATTGTGGCAAAAGAATTTGAGCAACAAATGAAGCCTAATAATAAACCATCTAGTGTTGCTTCTGAAATTAAATTGAAAAGTGCATGTTTATTTGCCACCAAATCTGATATTGATGAGCTAGATTTCAGCAAATCTGTTTGCTATGCTTTTGTGTGCAAAGAGGCATTATTTTCATTCGAGGACGTGCCTTCCTCTTTGATAGAGGCAAAGGTGTCCCGTCTTTCGATGAGATGGTGGATTTCGCTTTGGTGGAAGTCGACTTTGACGATCCGACTACGAACGTGCGAGGACGTCGCGCCTTAGCAATCGCTAAACCAACTCCGAGAGGTTATTGACCACGCCGGAGCACGATCAACCTGACCACGAGGGTCTGTTTCCTGCGAGCAAACGAAGAACAAGCAAGAAACTGAGATTGCAATCTGGATATTGCGAATATAAGATGAAAGCTTTATTGATCAAGGTGGGGTTCTGTGACGCCTTTGTCTGGTCGTTGAACACAAACGAAGTACGCGAAGTTGCAGCTATGGCGAACTTTTAATCTAAACAAAACCCAAAGTCTAAACGATGCCCTAAGGGCTGTATATATGGAGGAAGAGGGGGGGAATTTCGTGGCCCTTGGTGGAGGGGTCCGAAATCAACCCTATCTCTTGTTTCCCCACACATACGGACTCTAAAAATAGCCTATACTTATGTATTTCGAAATTACATGGGCCTGGCCCAATAATAAGGTGACGCAGCACCTAAAATAGCCTCGGGATGAAATTTAGGAAGTGGCATCTTGTATATTTCGTCCAAGGCTTCATGCACCCATTATGGTGGCTTCAAAGTCCTGAAATCATCACTTGTAACTCCGTTCTTGTTCCCCTTGCGCATGCCATCATCTCCATGCTTGTTCTTGCTCCAATGTTCATCCTTCTCCAAGCTAGGCCCTTCATTTGTAAGCAAAACAAATGTATCCAATTTAGGCAGCATCATATTCTCATGAACATTAGAATCATTACCAAGAAACGAAAGTACCTGGTAATTTAGTTGGCGTGCACGAGCTCTAGTAATTGGTCCAGTATGTATAGCAGCAGGGGCTATGGGTGTAACAATTGTATTGATGTCCTCATCAGAATGCATAGCTTGTTAGCACGAAACACAAATCCATCGTTAAGAACGAACTTGTTCCAAGTTCTCCCTTCCTTACAATTCTGCAATACATCTTTAAATTCAGCATCATGAACATATTGATATTTGATGGTCTCCAAACCAAATATTTTAAAGTCAAGTTGTGAAAGCATAGTATAACGACGAGACAAGGCATCAACAATAACATTTTCTTTACCCTTCTTGTGTTTACTGACATAAGGAAAGTCTCAATGAATTCAACCCATTTAGCATGTCTACGGTTCAGTTTTGCTTGACTTTTAATGTGTTTCAAAGATTCATGATCAGAATGTATAACAAATTCCTTGGGCCATAAATAATGTTGCCATGTTTCTAAGGTCCGAACAAGAGCATATAATTCTTTATCATAAGTAGAATAGTTCAGACTAGGCCCACTCAATTTTTCAGAAAAGTATGCAACAGGTTTTCCATCTTGTAATAACACACCTCCTAATCCAATTCCACTAGCATCACATTCAAGCTCAAAAGTCTTATTGAAATTAGGAAGTTGGAGTAAAGGAGCATGTGTCAACTTATCTTTCAATACCGTGAAGGCTTCTTCCTGTGCGGTACCCCAAACAAAAGGCACATCCTTCTTTGTAAGCTCGTTGAGAGGTGCAGCAATGGTGCTGAAATCTCTCACAAAACGCCTATAGAAACCAGCGAGGCCAAGGAAACTCCTCACTTGTGTGACCGTTTTGGGCTGCGGCCAACTCTCAATAGCTTCAATCTTGGCTTTATCAACTTCAATTCCCTGTGGAGTAACAACATAGCCAAGAAAAGATACTCGGTCGGTGCAAAAGGTGCACTTTCCAAGGTTTCCAAACAAACGTGCATCACGTAGAGCAATAAAAACATCACGTAAATGTTCCAAATGTTCCTCCAAAGATTTGCTATAAATCAATATGTCATCAAAGTAAACTACCACAAATCGTCCAATGAAAGCACGTAAAACTTCGTTCATTAACCTCATGAAAGTACTAGGTGCATTAGTTAACCCAAAAGGCATGACTAACCACTCATATAATCCAAACTTAGTTGCTGTTTTCCATTCATCACCCAATTTCATACGAATTTGATGGTATCCACTACGCAAATCAACTTTGGAGAATATTGTAGAGCCACTCAATTCATCAAGCATATCATCTAGCCTAGGAATAGGATGACGATAACGAATAGTAATATTATTAATGCCTCTACAATCAACGCACATACGCGACGTACCATCCTTTTTCGGCACTAAAATGATAGGAACAACACAAGGACTAAGGGATTCGCGTATATAACCTTTGTCGAGCAGTTCTTGTACTTGACGCATAATCTCCTTCGTCTCCTCTGGATTGGTACGGTATGGTGCACGGTTGGGTAGCGAAGCACCGGGAATTAAGTCAATTTGATGCTCAATCCCTTGAATAGGTGGTAATCCCGGTGACACGTCTTGTGGAAAGACGTCAGCGAACTCCTGCAAAATGTTAGTGACAGCAGGGGGCAAAGAGGAAGGCACGTCCTCAAATGAAAATAATGCCTCTTTGCACACAAAAGCATAGCAAACAGATTTGCTAAAATCTAGCTCATCAATATCAGATTTGGTGGCAAGTAAACATGCACTTTTCAATTTAATTTCAGAAACAACAGTAGATGGTTTATTATTAGGCTTCATTTGGTGCTCAAATTCTTTTGCCACAATCTGATTTTCACTCTTACTTGTCTCCTGTTTTGCTTTATTAGCTCTATTAATATTATCTTTCAAAATGGAATCAGGAGTCATAGGAAGCAAAGTAATATTTTTATCGTTATGAACAAGAGTATACTGAGTGTCTCTACCATGGTGTACAGAATTTTTATCAAATTGCCAAGGTCTACCAAGTAATAAGGAACATGCTTGCATAGGTACCACATCACAATCAACATAATCAGCATATGTAGAGATACTAAAATGCACACGAACAGTACATGTTACCTTAACCTTGCCGCTGTTGTTGAACCATTGGATGTAGTAAGGATGTGGATGTGGTCTTGTGGTGAGAGATAGTTTCTCCACCATCTCCATGCTAGCCAAGTTATTGCATGATAGAGGCGAGGTATCCCGATCTTTCGATGAGATGATAACTATCGATTTGGTGGAGACGACTTTGACGATCCGACTACAAACATGCACGACGTTGCGCCTTAGCAATCGCTAAACCAATCTCCTGAGGTTACTGACGATGCCGGAAGCACGGTTAGCCTGACCACGAAGGTCTATTCCTGCAAGCAATCGAAGAACGAGCAAGAATATGATAAAGCAATCTGAATATTGCAAATATATATGAGGTATTGATAATGGTGGGGATCCGTAAGCGGTCTTGGTCTGGTCGTTGGACACAAACGAAGTACACGAAGTTGCAATGGCTAACTTTTAACTAAACAAATCCCAAGGAAAAGCTACTAGATGGATCTACTTATATAGGAGCAAGGGGTGGCGGCCAAGGAGGTGGGAGGACGTCCCAAGGCAGCCTAAAACTAAATCTAGGTCGTACAAGGCCAATGGGCCCAAGTGGAGGTGATGTAACACCTTTGGACTTGTAGTTTGACTCGGATTCTGCTGCAGCATCAGATTGTTTCGTCCACAACTCAACGCTCCGGACGAATTTGAAGGTGATTCCAATTGGGATGGAAAGTGCACGAAATATAGTTTCCAACAAAAAAAGAATCACCCAATTCGGAGTCCGTATGAAAAACTTGTGTCCGTTTTGAGTCAGGTGTGTCTGTGCAGTCCGAATCTGAATCCAGAACGTGAGAGACTTGGAGTCTATCTTCTCTTGGGCCAAAAGTGACGTGAGAGAACTTTTTGGACAGCAAATAAACATCTCTTTCTTCCTTATCTTCATATGTGGATTGTACAAATGTCCCATCAACCTGCAATTAAACAAAACACAAAAGTGTGTGAAGTATTTTTGTTCTGGATAACATAAATAGATTATTGAATAGTTTGCACTATAAATCACCTGACAAATATGCATATATGCAATATTTTTGGTCATATCCAAGGTAGTCATGTCCTCATCATCCTCCCCTTCTTGAAAATAAAGCCGTCCTCGGCGTTGGTTAATCTGAAATGTGGCTAACAAAAGAGACAAGGTGTACATGTTGTATATGTATATGTCATCCATTTTTACTTCCCTTGATTTTTGCATATATGACACATGAATATATGAGTAACTTGCATAGTTCATAAAATCTAAAGCCAAAAAATTAGCACAAGAAGTAGAAGGCATGAAAATATTGCAACTCAGTTTGCACATATAAGTGAAGCTCTTATTCATTTCAAAAGATTGACAATGTTGATCATTAAACCATCCCAACATTGGTGAATAAACCTTACTTGCATCAAATTTACATGCTACAACATGCTTAAATAAGCAAACATGCAATAAGTCATTCAACACAGAATCATCACCAAGATTACAGGTCATATCAAAATAATTAAACATTGGTTCTTTTGCATCAATAGTTAATTCAATGGGTGCACTCAAAATTGTTGGTATTTCAGTTGTTTGATCACATGGCAAAGTCAAATTATCAACGTAGTCCTCTAAATAGGTGGTTTGATCAAAGTAGTGGGTAGCTCATCAGATGGTGCATTCAAATTGACAAGGCATTCATCATTCTCATGTAGAGATGGAAGATCAGTACCTTTGTCATTACCTCTTATGATCAACTCAGATGATGTAGCCACTCTCGGGGGCGATGTGTCACATGGTGGAGGTGATGTAGTCCTGACAACAACGGATGTGGTTGTCATAGTATGCCTAGTAGTTGAAGGAACAATCATATCAACTCTTGGAATGTGCACCGTGCACTTGTTCTCCTCGTGGCCAACACGTCGTTTTATTTCCTGTTCAGCTTTGCAAGCAAGATGAAACAAATGGTCCATAGGATAACACTCTTCAGGAATTAGTATCTCTTGAATATCACGGTTTAATCCTCCCCAAAATCTATCCATAAAATCATCTTCACTTTCTTCTAAAGAGGAATGCAACAAGGTAGTTTGTAAATCATCATAATATTTTGTTACAGTTTCACTACCTTGTTTTAAGTGTTGCAACTTCTTAATCATGTCACGAGTATAATAAGCAGGGACGAAAGTATGTCGCATGGCAAGTTTCAAATCATCCCAAGTAGTAGGTATATAATCAGGGTGTAACCGACAATATTCACTCCACCAAACCAAAGCATAACCAGTGAAAGAACCAACCGCAACCTTAACCTTTTTATGTTCATCGAAATTATGGGAAGCAAATATATTTTTTATGTCGAACTCCCATTCAATATATAAAGCAGGTTTAAAACGGCCATTAAATGGTGGTATAGATACATTAACCTGATCATGTGCATTTGGATGTTTGTGCACCTCTCGTGACGGTTGTGGTATTTGCAAAGGTGGTGGCACGTCTGCCGCGATCGACAAAGCCCATGAATTGACTCTGGATCCTGTCATGATTAGTAGAACAAGAAACAAAACCCAAAAATAATGTTCCTATAACTACTAGGATGTGGTGGTAAAACGCTCACAGTAAAGCAAATATCCATATCTTAAAAGTCTAAACGACCTAGACACTAAGACCAGCAACTCGACACGACGATGCAACCGATAATTCAACTATGCAAGCAATGAAAAGAAAATTACAAAGGCTCAGACTGGCTTGGACAAAGGATGAATAGATCTAACTCTTTTTTGTGGATTTTTCTTGGACAATAGGTAAGAAAATAAATCTAATCTAGGAAAAACTGGAAATTCTCACCGAGCAACCTAAAAACTGATACCACTTGATAGAGGCGAGGGTGTCCCGATCTTTCGATGAGATGATAACTATCGATTTGGTGGAGACGACTTTGACGATCCGACTACAAACGTGCACGACGTTGCGCCTTAGCAATCGCTAAACCAATCTCCTGAGGTTACTGACGATGCCGGAAGCACGGTCAGCCTGACCACGAAGGTCTATTCCTGCAAGCAATCGAAGAACGAGCAAGAATATGATAAAGCAATCTGAATATTGCAAATATATATGAGGTATTGATAATGGTGGGGATCCGTAAGCGGTCTTGGTCTGGTCGTTGGACACAAACGAAGTACACGAAGTTGCAATGGCTAACTTTTAACTAAACAAATCCCAAGGAAAAGCTACTAGATGGATCTACTTATATAGGAGCAAGGGGTGGCGGCCAAGGAGGTGGGAGGACGTCCCAAGGCAGCCTAAAACTAAATCTAGGTCGTACAAGGCCAATGGGCCCAAGTGGAGGTGATGCAACACCTTTGGACTTGTAGTTTGACTCGGATTCTGCTGCAGCATCAGATTGTTTCGTCCACAACTCAACGCTCCGGACGAATTTGAAGGTGATTCCAATTGGGATGGAAAGTGCACGAAATCTAGTTTCCAACAAAAAACGAATCACCCAATTCGGAGTCCGTATGAAAAACTTGTGTGCGTTTTGAGTCAGGTATGTCTGTGCAGTCCGAATCTGAATCCAGAACGTGAGAGACTTGGACTCTATCTTCTCTTGGGCCAAAAGTGACGTGAGAGAACTTTTTGGACAGCAAATAAACATATCTTTCTTCCTTATCTTCATATGTGGATTGTACAAATGTCCCATACACCTGCAATTAGACAAAACACAAAAGTGTGTGAAGTATTTTTGTTCTGGATAATATAAATAGATTATTGAATAGTTTGCACTAGAAATCACCTGACAAATATGCATATATGCAATATTTTTGGTCATATCCAAGGTAGTCATGTCCTCATCATCCTCCCCTTCTTGAAAATAAAGCCGTCCTCGGCGTTGCTTAATCTGAAATGTGGCTAACAAAAGAGACAAGGTGTACATGTTGTATATGTATATGTCATTCATTTTTACTTCCCTTGATTTTTGCATATATGACACATGAATAGATGAGTAACTTGCATAGTTCATAAAATCTATAGCCAAAAAATTAGCACAAGAAGTAGAAGGCATGAAAATATTGCAACTCAGTTTGCACATATAAGTGAAGCTCTTATTCATTTCAAAAGATTGACAATGTTCATCATTAAACCATCCCAACATTGGTGAATAAACCTTACTTGCATCAAATTTACATGCTACAACATGCTTAAATAAGCAAACATGCAATAAGTCATTCAACACAGAATCATCACCAAGATTAGAGGTCATATCAAAATGATTAAACATTGGTTCTTTTGCATCAATAGTTAATTCAATGGGTGCACTCAAAATTGTTGGTATTTCAGTTGTTTGATCACATGGCAAAGTCAAATTGTCAACGTAGTCCTCTAAAATAGGTGGTGTGATCAAAGTAGTGGGTAGCTCATCAGATGGTGCATTCAAATTGACAAGGCATTCATCATTCTCATGTAGAGATGGAAGATCAGTACCTTTGTCATTACCTCTTATGATCAACTCAGATGATGTAGCCACTCTCGGGGGCGATGTGTCACATGGTGGAGGTGATGTAGTCCTGACAACAACGGATGTGGTTGTCATAGTATGCCTAGTAGTTGAAGGAACAATCATATCAACTCTTGGAATGTGCACCGTGCGCTTGTTCTCCTCGTGGCCAACACGTCGTTTTATTTCCTGTTCAGCTTTGCAAGCAAGATGAAACAAATGGTCCATAGGATAACACTCTTCATGAATTAGTATCTCTTGAATATCACGGTTTAATCCTCCCCAAAATCTATCCATAAAATCATCTTCAGTTTCTTCTAAAGAGGAATGCAACAAGGTATGATAGAGGCGAGGGTGTCCCGATCTTTCGATGAGATGATAACTATCGATTTGGTGGAGACGACTTTGACGATCCGACTACAAACGTGCACGACGTTGCGCCTTAGCAATCGCTAAACCAATCTCCTGAGGTTACTGAAGATGCCGGAAGCACGGTCAGCCTGACCACGAAGGTCTATTCCTGCAAGCAATCGAAGAACGAGCAAGAATATGATAAAGCAATCTGAATATTGCAAATATATATGAGGTATTGATAATGGTGGGGATCCGTAAGCGGTCTTGGTCTGGTCGTTGGACACAAACGAAGTACACGAAGTTGCAATGGCTAACTTTTAACTAAACAAATCCCAAGGAAAAGCTACTAGATGGATCTACTTATATAGGAGCAAGGGGTGGCGGCCAAGGAGGTGGGAGGACGTCCCAAGGCAGCCTAAAACTAAATCTAGGTCGTACAAGGCCAATGGGCCCAAGTGGAGGTGATGTAACACCTTTGGACTTGTAGTTTGACTCGGATTCTGCTGCAGCATCAGATTGTTTCGTCCACAACTCAACGCTCCAGACGAATTTGAAGGTGATTCCAATTGGTTTGGAAAGTGCACGAAATATAGTTTCCAACAAAAAACGAATCACCCAATTCGGAGTCCGTATGAAAAACTTGTGTCCGTTTTGAGTCAGGTGTGTCTGTGCAGTCCGAATCTGAATCCAGAACGTGAGAGACTTGGAGTCTATCTTCTCTTGGGCCAAAAGTGACGTGAGAGAACTTTTTGGACAGCAAATAAACATCTCTTTCTTCCTTATCTTCATATGTGGATTGTACAAATGTCCCATACACCTGCAATTAGACAAAACACAAAAGTGTGTGAAGTATTTTTGTTCTGGATAACATAAATAGATTATTGAATAGTTTGCACTATAAATCACCTGACAAATATGCATATATGCAATATTTTTGGTCATATCCAAGGTAGTCATGTCCTCATCATCCTCCCCTTCTTGAAAATAAAGCCGTCCTCGGCGTTGGTTAATCTGAAATGTGGCTAACAAAAGAGACAAGGTGTACATGTTGTATATGTATATGTCATCCATTTTTACTTCCCTTGATTTTTGCGTATATGACACATGAATATATGAGTAACTTGCATAGTTCATAAAATCTAAAGCCAAAAAATTAGCACAAGAAGTAGAAGGCATGAAAATATTGCAACTCAGTTTGCACATATAAGTGAAGCTCTTATTCATTTCAAAAGATTGACAATGTTCATCATTAAACCATCCCAACATTGGTGAATAAACCTTACTTGCATCAAATTTACATGCTACAACATGCTTAAATAAGCAAACATGCAATAAGTCATTCAACACAGAATCATCACCAAGATTACAGGTCATATCAAAATAATTAAACATTGGTTCTTTTGCATCAATAGTTAATTCAATGGGTGCACTCAAAATTGTTGGTATTTCAGTTGTTTGATCACATGGCAAAGTCAAATTATCAACGTAGTCCTCTAAATAGGTGGTGTGATCAAAGTAGTGGGTAGCTCATCAGATGGTGCATTCAAATTGACAAGGCATTCATCATTCTCATGTAGAGATGGAAGATCAGTACCTTTGTCATTATGATAGAGGCGAGGGTCCCGATCTTTCGATGAGATGATAACTATCGATTTGGTGGAGACGACTTTGACGATCCGACTACAAACGTGCACGACGTTGCGCCTTAGCAATCGCTAAACCAATTTCCTGACGTTACTGACGATGCCGGAAGCACGGTCAGCCTGACCACGAAGGTCTATTCCTGCAAGCAATCGAAGAACGAGCAAGAATATGATAAAGCAATCTGAATATTGCAAATATATATGAGGTATTGATAATGGTGGGGATCCGTAAGCGGTCTTGGTCTGGTCGTTGGACACAAACGAAGTACACGAAGTTGCAATGGCTAACTTTTAACTAAACAAATCCCAAGGAAAAGCTACTAGATGGATCTACTTATATAGGAGCAAGGGGTGGCGGCCAAGGAGGTGGGAGGACGTCCCAAGGCAGCCTAAAACTAAATCTAGGTCGTACAAGGCCAATGGGCCCAAGTGGAGGTGATGTAACACCTTTGGACTTGTAGTTTGAATCGGATTCTGCTGCAGCATCAGATTGTTTCGTCCACAACTCAACGCTCCGGACGAATTTGAAGGTGATTCCAATTGGGTTGGAAAGTGCACGAAATCTAGTTTCCAACAAAATAAGAATCACCCAATTCGGAGTCCGTATGAAAAACTTGTGTGCGTTTTGACTCAGGTGTGTCTGTGCAGTCCGAATCTGAATCCAGAACGTGAGAGACTTGGACTCTATCTTCTCTTGGGCCAAAAGTGACGTGAGAGAACTTTTTGGACAGCAAATAAACATCTCTTTCTTCCTTATCTTCATATGTGGATTGTACAAATGTCCCATACACCTGCAATTAGACAAAACACAAAAGTGTGTGAAGTATTTTTGTTCTGGATAACATAAATAGATTATTGAATAGTTTGCACTAGAAATCACCTGACAAATATGCATATATGCAATATTTTTGGTCATATCCAAGGTACTCATGTCCTCATCATCCTCCCCTTCTTGAAAATAAAGCCGTCCTCGGCGTTGCTTAATCTGAAATGTGGCTAACAAAAGAGACAAGGTGTACATGTTGTATATGTATATGTCATCCATTTTTACTTCCCTTGAGTTTTGCATATATGACACATGAATAGATGAGTAACTTGCATAGTTCATAAAATCTAAAGCCAAAAAATTAGCACAAGAAGTAGAAGGCATGAAAATATTGCAACTCAGTTTGCATATATAAGTGAAGCTCTTATTCATTTCAAAAGATTGACAATGTTCATCATTAAACCATCCCAACATTGGTGAATAAACCTTACTTGCATCAAATTTACATGCTACAACATGCTTAAATAAGCAAACATGCAATAAGTCATTCAACACAGAATCATCACCAAGATTAGAGGTCATATCAAAATGATTAAACATTGGTTCTTTTGCATCAATAGTTAATTCAATGGGTGCACTCAAAATTGTTGGTATTTCAGTTGTTTGATCACATGGCAAAGTCAAATTATCAACGTAGTCCTCTAAAATAGGTGGTGTGATCAAAGTAGTGGGTAGCTCATCAGATGGTGCATTCAAATTGACAAGGCATTCATCATTCTCATGTAGAGATGGAAGACCAGTACCTTTGTCATTACCTCTTATGATCAACTCAGATGATGTAGCCACTCTCGGGGGCGATGTGTCACATGGTGGAGGTGATGTAGTCCTGACAACAACGGATGTGGTTGTCATAGTATGCCTAGTAGTTGAAGGAACAATCATATCAACTCTTGGAATGTGCACCGTGCGCTTGTTCTCCTCGTGGCCAACACATCGTTTTATTTCCTGTTCAGCTTTGCAAGCAAGATGAAACAAATGGTCCATAGGATAACACTCTTCATGAATTAGTATCTCTTGAATATCACGGTTTAATCCTCCCCAAAATCTATCCATAAAATCATCTTCACTTTCTTATAAAGAGGAATGCAACAAGGTAGTTTGTAAATCATCATAATATTTTGTTACAGTTTCACTACCTTGTTTTAAGTGTTGCAACTTCTTAATCATGTCACGAGTATAATAAGCAGGGACGAAAGTATGTCGCATGGCAAGTTTCAAATCATCCCAAGTAGTAGGTATATAATCAGGGTGTAACCGACAATATTCACTCCACCAAACCAAAGCATAACCAGTGAAAGAACCAACCGCAACCTTAACCTTTTTATGTTCATCGAAATTATGGGAAGCAAATATATTTTTTATGTCGAACTCCCATTCAATATATAAAGCAGGTTTAAAACGGCCATTAAATGGTGGTATAAATACATTAACCTGATCATGTGCATTTGGATGTTTGTGCACCTCTCGTGACGGTTGTGGTATTTGCAAAGGTGGTGGCACGTCTCCCGCGATCGACAAAGCCCATGAATTGACTCTGGATCCTGTCATGATTAGTAGAACAAGAAACAAAACCCAAAAATAATGTTCCTATAACTACTAGGATGTGGTGGTAAAACGCTCACAGTAAAGCAAATATCAATGTCTTACAAGTTCTTACCATGCAGCAGGCGGTGATCGGCAACCAGCGGTGTCAAGTAACTCCGAATATTGAGTAAAGCGATTGCCAGGGGAGCGTACGTATACACGGTGTAGAAATATGTGGAGCTGGGTTGGCTATATATGGTAGCAAAAGATTAGCAATAATTAATTCAAAGATGCAATGTTGAATAAACGCTCAACGACGGTACTGTGCTGGTCCTAGGCTAGACCGGACTAGAGACGCGAGCCTAGAACACTAATGAGGTCACGGCGTAGCACAACTAGCATCAATGAAGGATACTAAGTAGCTCTTGACAGCAAGATATAAGTGAAGATCACAACAGCAGTGAAGATAATGAGGTGAAACAACAGCCAAGCAGGATATATCAACAACTTTGTCTCCAACTTTCCTCTGAAAAAGTTTGTGCCGATTTTTTTGTTTTTTTTTCTTCTCTCTTTTTTTTCCTCACACTTTTTTTTTCTTTCTCTCCTTTTTTTTCTCTGACTTTTTTTTTCCTTTTTTTCTCTCTTTTTTTCTCCCTCTTTCCAAAACAAACTAGATAAGATGCAGATTGGATCAAGTGAAGATGTGAACGATCTCAACTATTATTATGACAATGAATGGTGGGTAGCACGTGGTGGAAATTGATGGATGGGTGGTGGACAGCGGAAGAGATAATGATGCAGCGGTGGCGTGACTAATGTGAACAGAACTCGAAACTCTAAACGAACTAGACACTAAGACCAGCAACTCGACACGACAATGCAATCGATAATTCAACTATGCAATCAATGAAATGAAAATTGCAAAGGCTCAGACTGGCTTGGACCAAGGATGAATAGATCTAACTCTTTTTTGTGGCTTTTTCTTGGACAATAGGTAAGAAAGTAAATCTAATCTAGGAAAACTGGAAATTCTCACCGAGCAACCTGAAAACTGATACCACTTGATAGAGGCGAGGTGTCCCGATCTTTCGATGAGATGATAACTATCGATTTGGTGGAGACGACTTTGACGATCCGACTACAAACGTGCACGACGTTGCGCCTTAGCAATCGCTAAACCAATCTCCTGAGGTTACTGACGATGCCGGAAGCACGGTCAGCCTGACCACGAAGGTCTATTCCTGCAAGCAATCGAAGAACGAGCAAGAATATGATAAAGCAATCTGAATATTGCAAATATATATGAGGTATTGATAATGGTGGGGATCCGGAAGCGGTCTTGGTCTGGTCGTTGGACACAAACGAAGTACACGAAGTTGCAATGGCTAACTTTTAACTAAACAAATCCCAAAGTCTAAACGATGCCCTAAGGGCTGTATATATGGAGGAAGAGGGGGGAATTTCGTGGCCCTTGGTGGAGGAGTCCGAAATCAACCCTATCTCTTGTTTCCCCACACATACAGACTCTAAAAATAGCCTATACTTATGTATTTCGAAATTACATGGGCCTGGCCCAATAATAAGGTGACGCAGCACCTAAAATAGCCTCGGGACGAAATTTATGAAGTGGCATCTTGTATATTTCGTCCAAGGCTTCATGCACCCATTATGGTGGCTTCAAAGTCCTGAAATCATCACTTGTAACTCCGTTCTTGTTCCCCTTGCGCATGCCATCATCTCCATGCTTGTTCTTGCTCCAATGTTCATCCTTCTCCAAGCTAGGCCCTTCATTTGTAAGCAAAACAAATGTATCCAATTTAGGCAGCATCATATTCTCATGAACATTAGAATCATTACCAAGAAACGAAAGTACCTGGTAATTTAGTTGGCGTGCACGAGCTCTAGTAATTGGTCCAGTATGTATAGCAGCAGGGGCTGTGGGTGTAACAATTGTATTGATGTCCTCATCAGTGTTCCTATTGAGCCAGGACAAACTTCTGTTGCCGCTGCTACTGCTGTTGGTGCTTCTTTGGCTCCTGCTACTGCTCCTGCTGGTACCCAGGAGGATGATGAGTATGCGGGTGATTATGAGGATGAGGTTGATCAAAATCAGATCTACGAGCAGCCACCAGCACCACCACCAGCAGGTCGACCTCAGGTATATATTCGTCATGGTAGGCCAGCACCACCACCTCAGGTACGCGATGATGTCCATATTCCTAAACTGAAATTGAATATTCCACCATTTGAGGGTAGATATGTTCCTGATATATATCTTACTTGGGAGTTAGAAACTGAACAACGATTTACATGTTTACAATATCCTGAGGAGAGACGAGTTGCTGCTGCTGTTTGTGCTTTCACTAGTTTTGCATGTGTATGGTGGTCTGAACATTGTAGATTATATCCTATTCCAACTACTTGGGCTGCTTTGAAAACTGCTATGCGTACGCGTTGGGTTCCACCATATTATCAACGTGAATTGCTTCAAAAATTGCAGCGTTTAAGACAAGGGAAAAATTATGTAGAAGAATATTATCAGGAATTACAAACTGGCATGATTAGATGTGGTATTGTTGAGGAGAATGAAGCTATGCTTGCACGTTTTCTGGGTGGATTAAATAGAGAGATTCAGACCATTCTAGACTATAAGGAGTATACTTGATAGAGGCGAGGGTCCCGATCTTTCGATGAGATGATAACTATCGATTTGGTGGAGACAACTTTGACGATCCGACTACAAACGTGCACGACGTTGCGCCTTAGCAATCGCTAAACCAATCTCCTGAGGTTACTGACGATGCCGGAAGCACGGTCAGCCTGACCACGAAGGTCTATTCCTGCAAGCAATCGAAGAACGAGCAAGAATATGATAAAGCAATCTGAATATTGCAAATATATATGAGGTATTGATAATGGTGGGGATCCGTAAGCGGTCTTGGTCTGGTCGTTGGACACAAACGAAGTACACGAAGTTGCAATGGCTAACTTTTAACTAAACAAATCCCAAGGAAAAGCTACTAGATGGATCTACTTATATAGGAGCAAGGGGTGGCGGCCAAGGAGGTGGGAGGACGTCCCAAGGCAGCCTAAAACTAAATCTAGGTCGTACAAGGCCAATGGGCCCAAGTGGAGGTGATGTAACACCTTTGGACTTGTAGTTTGAATCGGATTCTGCTGCAGCATCAGATTGTTTCGTCCACAACTCAACGCTCCGGACGAATTTGAAGGTGATTCCAATTGGGTTGGAAAGTGCACGAAATCTAGTTTCCAACAAAAAAAGAATCAGCCAATTCAGAGTCCGTATGAAAAACTTGTGTGCGTTTTGACTCAGGTGTGTCTGTGCAGTCCGAATCTGAATCCAGAACGTGAGAGACTTGGACTCTATCTTCTCTTGGGCCAAAAGTGACGTGAGAGAACTTTTTGGACAGCAAATAAACATCTCTTTCTTCCTTATCTTCATATGTGGATTGTACAAATGTCCCATACACCTGCAATTAGACAAAACACAAAAGTGTGTGAAGTATTTTTGTTCTGGATAACATAAATAGATTATTGAATAGTTTGCACTAGAAATCACCTGACAAATATGCATATATGCAATATTTTTGGTCATATCCAAGGTAGTCATGTCCTCATCACATTATCTCTTATGATCAACTCAGATGATGTAGCCACTCTCGGGGGCGATGTGTCACATGGTGGAGGTGATGTAGTCCTGACAACAACGGATGTGGTTGTCATAGTATGCCTAGTAGTTGAAGGAACAATCATATCAACTCTTGGAATGTGCACCGTGCGCTTGTTCTCCTCGTGGCCAACACGTCGTTTTATTTCCTGTTCAGCTTTGCAAGCAAGATGAAACAAATGGTCCATAGGATAACACTCTTCATGAATTAGTATCTCTTGAATATCACGGTTTAATCCTCCCCAAAATCTATCCATAAAATCATCTTCACTTTCTTCTAAAGAGGAATGCAACAAGGTAGTTTGTAAATCATCATAATATTTTGTTACAGTTTCACTACCTTGTTTTAAGTGTTGCAACTTCTTAATCATGTCACGAGTATAATAAGCAGGGACGAAAGTATGTCGCATGGCCAGTTTCAAATCATCCCAAGTAGTAGGTATATAATCAGGGTGTAACCGACAATATTCATTCCACCAAACCAAAGCATAACCAGTGAAAGAACCAACCGCAACCTTAACCTTTTTATGTTCATTGAAATTATGGGAAGCAAATATATTTTTTATGTCGAACTCCCATTCAATATATAAAGCAGGTTTAAAACGGCCATTAAATGATGGTATAGATACATTAACCTGATCATGTGCATTTGGATGTTTGTGCACCTCTCGTGACGGTTGTGGTATTTGCAAAGGTGGTGGCACGTCTCCCGCGATCGACAAAGCCCATGAATTGACTCTGGATCCTGTCATGATTAGTAGAACAAGAAACAAAACCCAAAAATAATGTTCCTATAACTACTAGGATGTGGTGGTAAAACGCTCACAGTAAAGCAAATATCAATGTCTTACAAGTTCTTACCATGCAGCAGGCGGTGATCGGCAACCAGCGGTGTCAAGTAACTCCGAATATTGAGTAAAGCGATTGCCAGGGGAGCGTACGTATACACGGTGTAGAAATATGTGGAGCTGGGTTGGCTATATATGGTAGCAAAAGATTAGCAATAATCAATTCAAAGATGCAATGTTGAATAAACGCTCAACGACGGTACTGTGCTGGTCCTAAGCTAGACCGGACTAGAGACGCGAGCCTAGAACACTAATGAGGTCACGGCGTAGCACAACTAGCATCAATGAAGGATACTAAGTAGCTCTTGACAGCAAGATATAAGTGAAGATCACAACAGCAGTGAAGATAATGAGGTGAAACAACAGCCAAGCAGGATATATCAACCACTTTGTCTCCAACTTTCCTCTGAAAAAGTTTGTGCCGATTTTTTTGTTTTTTTTTCTTCTCTCTTTTTTTTCCTCACACTTTTTTTTCTTTCTCTCCTTTTTTTTCTCTGACTTTTTTTCCTTTTTTTCTCTCTTTTTTTCTCCCTCTTTCCAAAACAAACTAGATAAGATGCAGATTGGATCAAGTGAAGATGTGAACGATCTCAACTATTATTATGACAATGAATGGTGGGTAGCACGTGGTGGAAATTGATGGATGGGTGGTGGACAGCGGAAGAGATAATGATGCAGCGGTGGCGTGACTAATGTGAACAGAACTCGAAACTCTAAACGAACTAGACACTAAGACCAGCAACTCGACACGACAATGCAATCGATAATTCAACTATGCAATCAATGAAATGAAAATTGCAAAGGCTCAGACTGGCTTGGACCAAGGATGAATAGATCTAACTCTTTTTTGTGGCTTTTTCTTGGACAATAGGTAAGAAAGTAAATCTAATCTAGGAAAACTGGAAATTCTCACCGAGCAACCTGAAAACTGATACCACTTGATAGAGGCGAGGTGTCCCGATCTTTCGATGAGATGATAACTATCGATTTGGTGGAGACGACTTTGACGATCCGACTACAAACGTGCACGACGTTGCGCCTTAGCAATCGCTAAACCAATCTCCTGAGGTTACTGACGATGCCGGAAGCACGGTCAGCCTGACCACGAAGGTCTATTCCTGCAAGCAATCGAAGAACGAGCAAGAATATGATAAAGTAATCTGAATATTGCAAATATATATGAGGTATTGATAATGGTGGGGATCCGTAAGCGGTCTTGGTCTGGTCGTTGGACACAAACGAAGTACACGAAGTTGCAATGGCTAACTTTTAACTAAACAAATCCCAAGGAAAAGCTACTAGATGGATCTACTTATATAGGAGCAAGGGGTGGCGGCCAAGGAGGTGGGAGGACGTCCCAAGGCAGCCTAAAACTAAATCTAGGTCGTACAAGGCCAATGGGCCCAAGTGGAGGTGATGTAACACCTTTGGACTTGTAGTTTGACTCGGATTCTGCTGCAGCATCAGATTGTTTCGTCCACAACTCAAGGCTCCAGACGAATTTGAAGGTGATTCCAATTGGTTTGGAAAGTGCACGAAATATAGTTTCCAACAAAAAAAGAATCACCCAATTCGGAGTCCGTATGAAAAACTTGTGTCCGTTTTGACTCAGGTGTGTCTGTGCAGTCCGAATCTGAATCCAGAACGTGAGAGACTTGGAGTCTATTTTCTCTTGGGCCAAAAGTGACGTGAGAGAACTTTTTGGACAGCAAATAAACATCTCTTTCTTCCTTATCTTCATATGTGGATTGTACAAATGTCCCATACACCTGCAATTAGACAAAACACAAAAGTGTGTGAAGTATTTTTGTTCTGGATAACATAAATAGATTATTGAATAGTTTGCACTATAAATCACCTGACAAATATGCATATATGCAATATTTTTGGTCATATCCAAGGTAGTCATGTCCTCATCATCCTCCCTTTCTTGAAAATAAAGCCGTCCTCGGCGTTGGTTAATCTGAAATGTGGCTAACAAAAGAGACAAGGTGTACATGTTGTATATGTATATGTCATCCATTTTTACTTCCCTTGATTTTTGCATATATGACACATGAATAGATGAGTAACTTGCATAGTTCATAAAATCTAAAGCCAAAAAATTAGCACAAGAAGTAGAAGGCATGAAAATATTGCAACTCAGTTTGCACATATAAGTGAAGCTCTTATTCATTTCAAAAGATTGACAATGTTCATCATTAAACCATCCCAACATTGGTGAATAAACCTTACTTGCATCAAATTTACATGCTACAACATGCTTAAATAAGCAAACATGCAATAAGTCATTCAACACAGAATCATCACCAAGATTACAGGTCATATCAAAATAATTAAACATTGGTTCTTTTGCATCAATAGTTAATTCAATGGGTGCACTCAAAATTGTTGGTATTTCAGTTGTTTGATCACATGGCAAAGTCAAATTATCAACGTAGTCCTCTAAATAGGTGGTATGATCAAAGTTGTGGGTAGCTCATCAGATGGTGCATTCAAATTGACAAGGCATTCATCATTCTCATGTAGAGATGGAAGATCAGTACCTTTGTCATTACCTCTTATGATCAACTCAGATGACGTAGCCACTCTCGGGGGCGATGTGTCACATGGTGGAGGTGATGTAGTCCTGACAACAACGGATGTGGTTGTCATAGTATGCCTAGTAGTTGAAGGAACAATCATATCAACTCTTGGAATGTGCACCGTGCGCTTGTTCTCCTCGTGGCCAACACGTCGTTTTATTTCCTGTTCAGCTTTGCAAGCAAGATGAAACAAATGGTCCATAGGATAACACTCTTCATGAATTAGTATCTCTTGAATATCACGGTTTAATCCTCCCCAAAATCTATCCATAAAATCATCTTCACTTTCTTCTAAAGAGGAATGCAACAAGGTAGTTTGTAAATCATCATAATATTTTGTTACAGTTTCACTACCTTGTTTTAAGTGTTGCAACTTCTTAATCATGTCACGAGTATAATAAGCAGGGACGAAAGTATGTCGCATGGCAAGTTTCAAATCATCCCAAGTAGTAGGTATATAACCAGGGTGTAACCGACAATATTCACTCCACCAAACCAAAGCATAACCAGTGAAAGAACCAACCGCAACCTTAACCTTTTTATGTTCATTGAAATTATGGGAAGCAAATATATTTTTTATGTCGAACTCCCATTCAATATATAAAGCAGGTTTAAAACGGCCATTAAATGGTGGTATAGATACATTAACCTGATCATGTGCATTTGGATGTTTGTGCACCTCTCGTGACGGTTGTGGTATTTGCGAAGGTGGTGGCACGTCTCCCGCGATCGACAAAGCCCATGAATTGACTCTGGATCCTGTCATGATTAGTAGAACAAGAAACAAAACCCAAAAATAATGTTCCTATAACTACTAGGATGTGGTGGTAAAACGCTCACAGTAAAGCAAATATCAATGTCTTACAAGTTCTTACCATGCAGCAGGCGGTGATCGGCAACCAGCGGTGTCAAGTAACTCCGAATATTGAGTAAAGCGATTGCCAGGGGAGCGTACGTATACACGGTGTAGAAATATGTGGAGCTGGGTTGGCTATATATGGTAGCAAAAGATTAGCAATAATCAATTCAAAGATGCAATGTTGAATAAACGCTCAACGACGGTACTGTGCTGGTCCTAAGCTAGACCGGACTAGAGACGCGAGCCTAGAACACTAATGAGGTCACGGCGTAGCACAACTAGCATCAATGAAGGATACTAAGTAGCTCTTGACAGCAAGATATAAGTGAAGATCACAACAGCAGTGAAGATAATGAGGTGAAACAACAGCCAAGCAGGATATATCAACCACTTTGTCTCCAACTTTCCTCTGAAAAAGTTTGTGCCGATTTTTTTGTTTTTTTTTCTTCTCTCTTTTTTTTCCTCACACTTTTTTTTCTTTCTCTCCTTTTTTTTCTCTGACTTTTTTTCCTTTTTTTCTCTCTTTTTTTCTCCCTCTTTCCAAAACAAACTAGATAAGATGCAGATTGGATCAAGTGAAGATGTGAACGATCTCAACTATTATTATGACAATGAATGGTGGGTAGCACGTGGTGGAAATTGATGGATGGGTGGTGGACAGCGGAAGAGATAATGATGCAGCGGTGGCGTGACTAATGTGAACAGAACTCGAAACTCTAAACGAACTAGACACTAAGACCAGCAACTCGACACGACAATGCAATCGATAATTCAACTATGCAATCAATGAAATGAAAATTGCAAAGGCTCAGACTGGCTTGGACCAAGGATGAATAGATCTAACTCTTTTTTGTGGCTTTTTCTTGGACAATAGGTAAGAAAGTAAATCTAATCTAGGAAAACTGGAAATTCTCACCGAGCAACCTGAAAACTGATACCACTTGATAGAGGCGAGGTGTCCCGATCTTTCGATGAGATGATAACTATCGATTTGGTGGAGACGACTTTGACGATCCAACTACAAACGTGCACGACGTTGCGCCTTAGCAATCGCTAAACCAATCTCCTGAGCTTACTGACGATGCCGGAAGCACGGTCAGCCTGACCACGAAGGTCTATTCCTGCAAGCAATCGAAGAACGAGCAAGAATATGATAAAGCAATCTGAATATTGCAAATATATATGAGGTATTGATAATGGTGGGGATCCGTAAGCGGTCTTGGTCTGGTCGTTGGACACAAACGAAGTACACGAAGTTGCAATGGCTAACTTTTAACTAAACAAATCCCAAGGAAAAGCTACTAGATGGACCTACTTATATAGGAGCAAGGGGTGGCGGCCAAGAGGGTGGGAGGACGTCCCAAGGCAGCCTAAAATTAAATCTAGGTCGTACAAGGCCAATGGGCCCAAGTGGAGGTGATGTAACACCTTTGGACTTGTAGTTTGACTCGGATTCTGCTGCAGCATCAGATTGTTTCGTCCACAACTCAACGCTCCGGACGAATTTGAAGGTGATTCCAATTGGTTTGGAAAGTGCACGAAATCTAGTTTCCAACAAAAAAAGAATCACCCAATTCGGAGTCCGTATGAAAAACTTGTGTCCGTTTTGAGTCAGGTGTGTCTGTGCAGTCCGAATCTGAATCCAGAACGTGAGAGACTTGGAGTCTATCTTCTCTTGGGCCAAAAGTGACGTGAGAGAACTTTTTGGACAGCAAATAAACATCTCTTTCTTCCTTATCTTCATATGTGGATTGTACAAATGTCCCATACACCTGCAATTAGACAAAACACAAAAGTGTGTGAAGTATTTTTGTTCTGGATAACATAAATAGATTATTGAATAGTTTGCACTAGAAATCACCTGACAAATATGCATATATGCAATATTTTTGGTCATATCCAAGGTAGTCATGTCCTCATCATTGCAGCTCCCTCCATCTATGATCACGCGAACAGAACGTTCCTTCACAACTCCCTTTGTATGGAACAAATTATGCCTCTGATGTTGCTCAGCTTGTGTAACCTGCACACTCAAAACACGTTGAGCAACCAAACATTCATACCTGTCAGCATCTTCAGGAGCCATGTAATGCGTCTCATGATCAAAATCGTCTCCACCGTGTTCGTCACGTGTAATAAGAGCCAAAGTCTCCTCATCATAGTCACTAGCGGACTCATACCCACCATCCTCAGTAACAATCATCACACGCTTAGATGGGCAGTCTCTCGCATAATGACCTCCACCCTTGCAACGTTGACAAATAATATCATGTGTTTGCCCTGTTGATGCCATGGACGAAGAAGAGCTCTTTGCAGGCCCAGAAGGTGTGCTCTTGGCAGATAGTGGTGATTGTGCCTGCTTTATTGTATCATGGTTGAGGTGGCAGCCGACCGAGGCGCCGGTGTAGCAGAACGTGTGGAAGTAGATGATGCACGTGGTGTCCATGATGAAGGTTGACCTGCAGAAAAGTAAGTCCGCGCCAATGCCTGTCGATCCTGCATTTCACGTCCAGCTTTACAAGCAAGATGGAATAAACGAGTGATATTAGTATACTCCTTATACTCTAGAATCGTTTGAATCTCTCTATTTAATCCACCCATAAAACGTGCAAGCATAGCTTCATTCTCCTCAACAATACCACATCTAATCATGCCAGTTTGTAATTCCTGATAATATTCTTCTACAGAATTTTTTCCCTGTCTTAAGCGCTGCAATTTTTAAAGTAATTCACGTTGATAATATGGTGGAACCCAACGAGTAGGCATAGCAGTTTTCAAAGCAGCCCAAGTAGCCGGAATAGGATATAATCTACAATGCTCAGACCACCAAACACATGCAAAACTAGTGAAAGCACAAACAGCAGCAGGAACACGTCTCTCCTCGGGATATTGTAAACATGTAAATCGTTGTTCAGTTTCTAACTCCCAAGTAAGATATATATCAGGAACATATCTACCCTCAAATGGTGGAATATTCAATTTTAGTTTAGGGAGATGGTCATGTTCTCGTACCTGAGGGTGAGCCCTACCATTGCCATTATTTGCATGTGGATGACCTGGTGGTTGCTGTGCTGTTGGTGGCACGTAGTTCTGATTTTGATCAACCTCATCCTCATAATCTCCCACATAATCATCCTCCTCCACATCAGCAGTAGGAGCCACAGAAATATCAACAGCAGCACCAGCAGTTTGGCCCGACCGAAGAGGGACATGGCTCGCTCGGCGGAGGGCTGTTTCCCGACGTGGAGGTAGTCGGTGTTGTTGCTGTTGTTGCAGAGGTGCGGCAGGAGCAGCCGGTGGTGGTGGTGGAAAACGCGACAACAATTCAGCAAGCTTGTTATCGAGCTTTGTTTCAAACGTCTTCTCCATGCCATCTATCTTCTCCATGGCCTCTTCAAATCTGTTTATCACATCTTGCACCTGTCCATTCATCATTTGCTGAAACGTATCATGAAGCTCCTTGTTCGTCAAGTTCTCCCAGTCAGTCTCGTCGGCTTGTGATCCTGGCATGGTTAGCAGCAATAGAAACACACAAGAATATGATCCTACAGACTACTAACAAGTGGTGGTGGTGGCGGGTGTCACAAATCCGTCAAGCAAATCTCAAATTCTTACTAGTTCTTACCCAGCAGCAGGCGGTGATCGGCAACCGTTGTAGTCAAAAACTCTCAAAAGCTTGGATAGAGCGATTGCCAGGGAGAGTCAAACGCACGACGTAGATGTATGTGGAGCTGGGAAGGCTTATAGTATGGTAGCAAAAAGGGTCAGCAATAATCAATTCAGAGATGCAAAGTTGAATAAACGCTCAACGACGGTACTGTGTTGGTCCTAGGCTAGACCGTGCTAGAGACGCGAGCCTAGAACACTAACAAAATCACGGCGCTGCACGTAAATAAGGGAAAAGCACACTCTGGAACTCTCTTTTTTTTTCGCTCTTTTTTTTTGCGCTCCTTTTTTTTTGCGAAAAATCACTATAATGGCGAGTGTCTCAAAATTCTTCCCTCGTCAAACTGATAGGATGGGCACGAAATTTTTTTTTTCACTTTTTTTTCGGAAATCAGGGCAGCGACGACGAAAAAGTGCGACAAAAAATCACTATGATGGCACGTGGCTCAAAAGACTCAGAAAAGCCTAAAAATAGGATAGGGAAAAAAAATTTTGCCCGTGAAAATTTTGGCCTAAAAACTGCCCGGGGGTCTCCAGACTTTTTTTTCCTAGACCTACGCAGGCATGGAAACACGAATCAGAATTTAGATTGATCTCAAGAACAAACCTAATATGAGAAGAACTCGGATTGGTGGTGGATATATGGTTGTGGTATATGGCAGCGGTGGTGGTATATGGTAGCGGTGGTGGTATATGGATACAGATTGGTGGTGGTATATGGATACGGATTGGTAGTGGTATATGGATATGGATTCAAAGCGGTGGCGAATAAGCAAAAGTGGTAGATGGGCGATGATGATGGTGTGGTGGCGGCGTGACAACTTATGACCGGAACTCGAAACTCTAAAAGACTAGACTCTAAGACCAGCAACTTGACACGATGATGCAACCGCAAATTCAACAAAGCAAAAACCCTAAAAAGATTATGCAAAGGCTCAGATTGGTTCGGATATGATGAACTAACCCTAATTTTTTTGTGTGACTTTTTCGTGGACTGTAGGTATGAAGAACAGACTCGATCTAATCTACGAAAAACTGTAAAATCTCACCGAGCAACCTGGAAATCTGATACCACTTGATAGAGGCTAAGGTGTCCCGATGTTTTGATGAGATGGTGGCTATCATTTTCTGTGGGAGTCGACCTTGACGATCCGACTACGAACGTGCGAGACGTCGCGCCTTAGCAATCGCTAAACCAACTTCCGAGGGTTATTGACCACGCCGGAGCACGATCAACCTGACCACGAGGGTCTGTTTCCTGCGAGCAAACGAAGAACAAGCAAGAAACTGAGATTGCAATCAGGATGTTGCGAATATAAGATGAAAGCTTTATTGATCAAGGTGGGGTTCTGTGACATCTTGGTCTGGTCATTGGACACAAACGAAGTACGCGAAGTTGCAGCTATGGCGAACTTTTAATCTAAACAAAACCCAAAGTCTAAACGACGCCCTAAGGGCTGTATATATGGAGGAAGAGGGGGGAATTTCGTGGCCCTTGAGGGTGGGGTCCGAAACCAACCCTAACTCTTGTTTCCCCACACATACGGACTCTAAAAATAGCCTATACTTAAGTATTTCGAAATTACATGGGCCTGGCCCATTAATAAGGTGACGCAGCACCTAGAATAGCCTATGGACGAATATTATGAAGTGGCATCTTGTATATTTCGTCCAAGGCTTCATGCACTCCTTATGGCGGTTTCAAAGTCCTGAAATCATCACTTGTAACTCCGTTCTTGATCCCCTTGCGCATGCCATCAACTCCATTCGTGTTCTTGCTCCAATGTTCATCCTTCTCCAAGCTAGGCCCTTCATTTGTAAGCAAAACAAATGTATCCAATTTAGGCAGCATCATAATCTCATGAACATTAGAATCATTACCAAGAAACGAAAGTACCTGGTAATTTAATTGGCGTGCGCGATCTCTAGTAATTGGTCCAGTATATGTAACAGTAGGGGCTGTGGGTGTAACAATGGTATTGATGTCCTCATCAACTTTTAATCTAAACAAAACCCAAAGTCTAAACGATGCCCTAAGGGCTGTATATATGGAGGAAGAGGGGGGAATTTCGTGGCCCTTGAGGGTGGGGTCCGAAACCAACCCTAACTCTTGTTTCCCCACACATACGGACTCTAAAAATAGCCTATACTTAAGTATTTCTAAATTACATGGGGCTGGCCCATTAATAAGGTGACGCAGCACCTAGAATAGCCTATGGACGAATATTATGAAGTGGCATCTTGTATATTTCGTCCAAGACTTCATGCACTCCTTATGGCGGCTTCAAAGTCCTGAAATCATCACTTGTAACTCCGTTCTTGATCCCTTGCGCATGCCATCAACTCCATGCGTGTTCTTGCTCCAATGTTCATCCTTCTCCAAGCTAGGCCCTTCATTTGTAAGCAAAACAAATGTATCCAATTTAGGCAGCATCATAATCTCATGAACATTAGAATCATTACCAAGAAACGAAAGTACCTGGTAATTTAATTGGCGTGCGCGAGCTCTAGTAATTGGTCCAGTATATGTAACAGTAGGGGCTGTGGGTGTAACAATGGTATTGATGTCCTCATCATCCTCCCCTTCTTGAAATGAAGTCGTCCTCGACGGAAGCGCATCTTCCACACCCAAATAAGGCTTCAAATCTGCAATGTTAAAAGTTGGACTAACCCCAAAATCTACAGGTAGCTCAAGTTTATATGCATTATCATTTATTTTCTCTAACACCTTAAAAGGACCATCAGCACGTGGCGTTAGCTTTGATTTGCGCAGATTAGGAAATCTATCTTTACGCAAATGTAACCAAATAAGATCTCCAGGCGCAAACACAACATGTTTTCTACCCTTATCTCCAGCAAGTTTATATTTAGCATTCATACGCTCAATGTTTTCCTTAGTTAACTCATGCATTTTTAAAATCAATTCAGAACGTTCTGTAGCATCAAAATTAACCTTCTCTGAAGATGGAAGAGGCAACAAATCAATAGGTGCACGAGGTAGGAAACCATACACAATTTCAAAAGGGCACATCTTAGTATTAGAATGCAATGAACGATTATAAGCAAATTTAATATGAGGCAAGCATTCTTCCCACATTTTCTTGTTATTCTTCAAAACAGCCCTAAGCATAGTAGACAATGTTCTATTGACTACGTCAGTTTGTCCATCAGTTTGGGGGTGACAAGTAGTACTAAAAAGCAGCTTAGTCCCCAACTTAGCCCATAAACATCTCCAAAAGTGGCTAAGAAATTTAGTATCACGATCTGAAACAATAGTATTTGGCACACCATGTAAGCGAATAATTTCACGAAAGAACAAATCAGCAACATTAACATCATCATCACTTTTATGACATGGTATAAAGTGTGCCATTTTCGAGAACCTATCCACGACAACAAATATGCTATCCCTCCCCTTCTTTGTTCGAGGTAAACCTAAAACAAAGTCCATAGATATATCCTCCCAAGGAACACTAGGTACAGGCAAAGGCATATATAAACCATGAGGATTGAGTCGTGACTTAGCTCTTTGACATGTGTGCAGCGAGCAACAAAACACTCAACATCCCGTCTCATCTTTGGCCAAAAGAAATGTGTAGCAAGTATATCCTCCGTCTTCTTGACGCCAAAGTGTCCCATTAATCCTCCTCCGTACGCCTCCTGCAACAAGAAAAGACGAACGGAGCTAGCTGGAATGCATAGCTTGTTAGCACGAAACACAAATCCATCGTTAAGAACGAACTTGTTCCAAGTTCTCCCTTCCTTACAATTCTGCAATACATCTTTAAATTCAGCATCATGAACATATTGATCTTTGATGGTCTCCAAACCAAATATTTTAAAGTCAAGTTGTGAAAGCATAGTATAACGACGAGACAAGGCATCAACAATAACATTTTCTTTACCCTTCTTGTGTTTAATGACATAAGGGAAAGTCTCAATGAATTCAACCCATTTAGCATGTCTACGGTTCAGTTTTGCTTGACTTTTAATGTGTTTCGAAGATTCATGATCAGAATGTATAACAAATTCCTTGGGCCATAAATAATGTTGCCATGTTTCTAAGGTCCGAACAAGAGCATATAATTCTTTATCATAAGTAGAATAGTTCAGACTAGGCCCACTCAATTTTTCAGAAAAGTATGCAACAGGTTTTCCATCTTGTAATAACACACCTCCTAATCCAATTCCACTAGCATCACATTCAAGCTCAAAAGTCTTATTGAAATTAGGAAGTTGGAGTAAAGGAGCATGTGTCAACTTATCTTTCAATACCGTGAAGGCTTCTTCCTGTGCGGTACCCCAAACAAAAGGCACATCCTTCTTTGTAAGCTCGTTGAGAGGTGCAGCAATGGTGCTGAAATCTCTCACAAAATGCCTATAGAAACCAGCGAGGCCAAGGAAACTCCTCACTTGTGTGACCGTTTTGGGCTGCGGCCAACTCTCAATAGCTTCAATCTTGGCTTTATCAACTTCAATTCCCTGTGGAGTAACAACATAGCCAAGAAACAATACTCGGCCGGTGCAAAAGGTGCACTTTCCAAGGTTTCCAAACAAACGTGCATCATGTAGAGCAATAAAAACAGCACGTAAATGTTCCAAATGTTCCTCCAAATATTTGCTATAAATCAATATGTCATCAAAGTAAACTACCACAAATCGTCCAATGAAAGTACTAGGTGCGTTAGTTAACCCAAAAGGCATGACTAACCACTCATATAATCCAAACTTAGTTTTAAATGCTGTTTTCCATTCAACACCCAATTTCATACGAATTTGATGGTATCCACTACGCAAATCAACTTTGGAGAGTATTGTAGAGCCACTCAATTCATCAAGCATATCATCTAGCCTAGGAATAGGATGACGATAACGAATAGTAATATTATTAATGCCTCTACAATCAATGCACATACGCGATGTACCATCCTTTTTCGCCACTAAAATGATAGGAACAACACAAGGACTAAGGGATTCGCGTATATAACCTTTGTCGAGCAGTTCTTGTATTTGACGCATAATC
Organism: Triticum dicoccoides; assembly: GCF_002162155.2. NCBI lineage: Eukaryota > Viridiplantae > Streptophyta > Magnoliopsida > Poales > Poaceae > Triticum > Triticum dicoccoides. The sequence goes on from NW_021300310.1 coordinate 148,696, forward strand.
TCCTTCGTCTCCTCTGGATTGGTACGGTATGGTGCACGGTTGGGTAGCGAAGCACCGGGAATTAAGTCAATTTGATGCTCAATCCCTCGAATAGGTGGTAATCCCGGTGGCATGTCTTGTGGAAAGACGTCAGCAAACTCCTGCAAAATGTTAGTGACAGTAGGGGGCAAAGAGGAAGGCATGTCCTCGAATGAAAATAATGCCTCTTTGCACACAAAAGCATAGCAAACAGATTTGCTAAAATCTAGCTCATCAATATCAGATTTGGTGGCAAGTAAACATGCACTTTTCAATTTAATTTCAGAAACAACAGTAGATGGTTTATTATTAGGCTTCATTTGGTGCTTAAATTCTTTTGCCACAATCTGATTTTCACTCTTATTTATCTCCTGTTTTGCTTTATTAGCTCTATTAATATCATCTTTCAAAATGGAATCAGGAGTCATAGGAAGCAAAGTAATATTTTTATCGTTATGAACAAGAGCATACTGATTGTTTCTACCATGGTGTACAGAATTTTTATCAAATTGCCATGGTCTACCAAGTAATAAGGAACATGCTTGCATAGGTACCACATCACAATCAACATAATCAGCATATGTAGAGATACTAAAATGCACACAAACAGTACGTGTTACCTTAATCTTGTCGCTATTGTTGAACCATTGGATGTAGTAAGGATGTGGATGTGGTCTTGTGGTGAGAGATAGCTTCTCCACCATCTCCATGCTAGCCAAGTTATTGCAGCTCCCTCCATCTATGATCACGCGAACAGAACGTTCCTTCACAACTCCCTTTGTATGGAACAAATTATGCCTCTGATGTTGCTCAGCTTGTGTAACCTGCACACTCAAAACACGTTGAGCAACCAAACATTCATACCTGTCAGCATCTTCAGGAGCCATGTAATGCGTCTCATGATCAAAATCGTCTCCACCGTGTTCGTCACGTGTAATAAGAGCCAAAGTCTCCTCATCATAGTCACTAGCGGACTCATACCCACCATCCTCAGTAACAATCATCACACGCTTAGATGGGCAGTCTCTCGCATAATGACCTCCACCCTTGCAACGTTGACAAATAATATCATGTGTTTGCCCTGTTGATGCCATGGACGAAGAAGAGCTCTTTGCAGGCCCAGAAGGTGTGCTCTTGGCAGATAGTGGTGATTGTGCCTGCTTTATTGTATCATGGTTGAGGTGGCAGCCGACAGAGGCGCCGGTGTAGCAGAACGTGTGGAAGTAGATGATGCACGTGGTGTCCATGATGAAGGTTGACCTGCAGAAAAGTAAGTCCGCGCCAATGCCTGTCGATCCTGCATTTCACGTCCAGCTTTACAAGCAAGATGGAATAAACGAGTGATATTAGTATACTCCTTATACTCTAGAATCGTTTGAATCTCTCTATTTAATCCACCCATAAAACGTGCAAGCATAGCTTCATTCTCCTCAACAATACCACATCTAATCATGCCAGTTTGTAATTCCTGATAATATTCTTCTACAGAATTTTTCCCCTGTCTTAAGCGCTACAATTTTTGAAGTAATTCACGTTGATAATATGGTGGAACCCAACGAGTACGCATAGCAGTTTTCAAAGCAGCCCAAGTAGCCGGAATAGGATATAATCTACAATGCTCAGACCACCAAACACATGCAAAACTAGTGAAAGCACAAACAGCAGCAGGAACACGTCTCTCCTCGGGATATTGTAAACATGTAAATCGTTGTTCAGTTTCTAACTCCCAAGTAAGATATATATAAGGAACATATCTACCCTCAAATGGTGGAATATTCAATTTTAGTTTAGGGAGATGGTCATGATCTCGTACCTGAGGGTGAGCCCTATCATTGCCATTATTTGCATGTGGACGACCTGGTGGTTGCTGTGCTGTTGGTGGCACGTAGTTCTGATTTTGATCAACCTCATCCTCATAATCTCCCACATAATCATCCTCCTCCACATCAGCAGTAGGAGCCACAGAAGTATCAACAGCAGCACCAGCAGTTTGGCCCGACTGAAGAGGGACACGGCTCGCTCGGCGGAGGGCTGTTTCCCGACGTGGAGGTAGTCGGTGTTGTTGTTGTTGTTGTTGCAGAGGTGCGGCAGGAGCAGCCGGTGGTGGTGGTGGAAAACGCAAAAGCAATTCAGCAAACTTGTTATCGAGCTTTGTTTCAAACGTCTTCTCCATGCCATCTATCTTCTCCATGGCCTATTCAAATCTGTTTATCACATCTTGCACCTATCCATTCATCATTTGCTGAAACGTATCATGAAGCTCCTTGTTCGTCAAGTTCTCCCAGTCAGTCTCGTCGGCTTGTGATCCTGGCATGGTTAGCAGCAATAGAAACACACAAGAATATGATCCTACAGACTACTAACAAGTGGTGGTGGTGGCGGGTGTCACAAATCCGTCAAGCAAATCTCAAATTCTTACCAGTTCTTACCCAGCTGCAGGCGGTGATCGGCAACCGTTGTAGTCAAAAACTCTCAAAAGCTTGGATAGAGCGATTGCCAGGGAGAGTCAAACGCACGGCGTAGATGTATGTGGAGCTGGGAAGGCTTATAGTATGGTAGCAAAAAGGGTCAGCAATAATCAATTCAGAGATGCAAAGTTGAATAAACGCTCAACGACGGTACTGTGCTGGTCCTAGGCTAGACCGTGCTAGAGACGCGAGCCTAGAACACTAACAAAATCACGGCGCTGCACGTAAATAAGGGAAAAGCACACTCTGGAACTCTCTTTTTTTTCGTTCTTTTTTTTGCGCTCCTCTTTTTTTTGCGAAAAATCACTATAATGGCGAGTGATAGAGGCGGGGGTGTCCCGATCTTTCGATGAGATGATAACTATCGATTTGGTGGAGACGACTTTGACGATCCGACTACAGACGTGCACGACGTTGCGCCTTGGCAATCGCTAAACCAATCTCCTGAGGTTACTGACGATGCCGGAAGCACGGTCAGCCTAACCACGAAGGTCTATTCCTGCAAGCAATCGAAGAACGAGCAAGAATATGATAAAGCAATCTGAATATTGCAAATATATATGAGGTATTGATAATGGTGGGGATCCGGAAGCGGTCTTGGTCTGGTCGTTGGACACAAACGAAGTACACGAAGTTGCAATGGCTAACTTTTAACTAAACAAATCCCAAGGAAAAGCTACTAGATGGATCTACTTATATAGGAGCAAGGGGTGGCGGCAAAGGAGGTGGGAGGACGTCCCAAGGCAGCCTAAAACTAAATCTAGGTCGTACAAGGCCAATGGGCCCAAGTGGAGGTGATGTAACACCTTTGGACTTGTAGTTTGACTCGGATTCTGCTGCAGCATCAGATTGTTTCGTCCACAACTCAACACTCCGGACGAATTTGAAGGTGATTCCAATTGGGTTGGAAAGTGCACGAAATCTAGTTTCCAACAAAAAAAAATCACCCAATTCGGAGTCCGTATGAAAAACTTGTGTGCGTTTTGAGTCAGGTGTGTCTGTGCAGTCCGAATCTGAATCCAGAACGTGAGAGACTTGGACTCTATCTTCTCTTGGGCCAAAAGTGACGTGAGAGAACTTTTTGGACAGCAAATAAACATCTCTTTCTTCCTTATCTTCATATGTGGATTGTACAAATGTCCCATACACCTGCAATTAGACAAAACACAAAAGTGTGTGAAGTATTTTTGTTCTGGATAACATAAATAGATTATTGAATAGTTTGCACTAGAAATCACCTGACAAATATGCATATATGCAATATTTTTGGTCATATCCAAGGTAGTCATGTCCTCATCAAACCTTAACCTTTTTATGTTCATCGAAATTATGGGAAGCAAATATATTTTTTATGTCGAACTCCCATTCAATATATAAAGCAGGTTTAAAACGGTCCCTGATCTTTCGATGAGATGATAACTATCGATTTGGTGGAGACGACTTTGACGATCCGACTACAAACGTGCACGACGTTGCGCCTTAGCAACCGCTAAACCAATCTCCTGAGGTTACTGACGATGCCGGAAGCACGGTCAGCCTGACCACGAAGGTCTATTCCTGCAAGCAATCGAAGAACAAGCAAGAATATGATAAAGCAATCTGAATATTGCAAATATATATGAGGTATTGATAATGGTGGGGATCCGGAAGCGGTCTTGGTCTGGTCGTTGGACACGAACGAAGTACACGAAGTTGCAATGGCTAACTTTTAACTAAACAAATCCCCAGGAAAAGCTACTAGATGGATCTACTTATATAGGAGCAAGGGGTGGCGGCCAAGGAGGTGGCAGGACGTCCCAAGGCAGCCTAAAACTAAATCTAGGTCGTACAAGGCCAATGGGCCCAAGTGGAGGTGATGTAACACCTTTGGACTTGTAGTTTGACTCGGATTCTGCTGCAGCATCAGATTGTTTCATCCACAACTCAACGCTCCGGACGAATTTGAAGGTGATTCCAATTGGGTTGGAAAGTGCACGAAATCTAGTTTCCAACAGAAAAAGAATCACCCAATTCGGAGTCCGTATGAAAAACTTGTGTGCGTTTTGAGTCAGGTGTGTCTGTGCAGTCCGAATCTGAATCCAGAACGTGAGAGACTTGGACTCTATCTTCTCTTGGGCCAAAAGTGACGTGAGAGAACTTTTTGGACAGCAAATAAACATCTCTTTCTTCCTTATCTTCATATGTGGATTGTACAAATGTCCCATACACCTGCAATTAGACAAAACACAAAAGTGTGTGAAGTATTTTTGTTCTGGATAACATAAATAGATTATTGAATAGTTTGCACTAGAAATCACCTGACAAATATGCATATATGCAATATTTTTGGTCATATCCAAGGTAGTCATGTCCTCATCATCCTCCCCTTCTTGAAAATAAAGCCGTCCTCGGCGTTGCTTAATATGAAATGTGGCTAACAAAAGAGACAAGGTGTACATGTTGTATATGTATATATCATCCATTTTTACTTCCCTTGATTTTTGCATATATGACACATGAATAGATGAGTAACTTGCATAGTTCATAAAATCTAAAGCCAAAAAATTAGCACAAGAAGGAGAAGGCATGAAAATGTTGCAACTCAGTTTGCACATATAAGTGAAGCTCTTATTCATTTCAAAAGATTGACAATGTTCATCATTAAACCATCCCAACATTGGTGAATAAACCTTACTTGCATCAAATTTACATGCTACAACATGCTTAAATAAGCAAACATGCAATAAGTCATTCAACACAGAATCATCACCAAGATTAGAGGTCATATCAAAATGATTAAACATTGGTTCTTTTGCATCAATAGTTAATTCAATGGGTGCACTCAAAATTGTTGGTATTTCAGTTGTTTGATCACATGGCAAAGTCAAATTATCAACGTAGTCCTCTAAAATAGGTGGTGTGATCAAAGTAGTGGGTAGCTCATCAGATGGTGCATTCAAATTGACAAGGCATTCATCATTCTCATGTAGAGATGGAAGATCAGTACCTTTGTCATTATCTCTTATGATCAACTCAGATGATGTAGCCACTCTCGGGGGCGATGTGTCACATGGTGGAGGTGATGTAGTCCTGACAACAACGGATGTGGTTGTCATAGTATGCTTAGTAGTTGAAGGAACAATCATATCAACTCTTGGAATGTGCACCGTGCGCTTGTTCTCCTCGTGGCCAACACGTCGTTTTATTTCCTGTTCAGCTTTGCAAGCAAGATGAAACAAATGGTCCATAGGATAACACTCTTCATGAATTAGTATCTCTTGAATATCACAGTTTAATCCTCCCCAAAATCTATCCATAAAATCATCTTCACTTTCTTCTAAAGAGGAATGCAACAAGGTAGTTTGTAAATCATCATAATATTTTGTTACAGTTTCACTACCTTGTTTTAAGTGTTGCAACTTCTTAATCATGTCACAAGTATGTCGCATGGCAAGTTTCAAATCATCCCAAGTAGTAGGTATATAATCAGGGTGTAACCGACAATATTCACTCCACCAAACCAAAGCATAACCAGTGAAAGAACCAACCGCAACCTTAACCTTTTTATGTTCATTGAAATTATGGGAAGCAAATATATTTTTTATGTCGAACTCCCATTCAATATATAAAGCAGGTTTAAAACGGCCATTAAATGGTGGTATAGATACATTAACCTGATCATGTGCATTTGGATGTTTGTGCACCTCTCGTGACGGTTGTGGTATTTGCAAAGGTGGTGGCACGTCTCCCACGATTGACAAAGCCCATGAATTGACTCTGGATCCTGTCATGATTAGTAGAACAAGAAACAAAACCCAAAAATAATGTTCCTATAACTACTAGGATGTGGTGGTAAAACGCTCACAGTAAAGCAAATATCAATGTCTTACAAGTTCTTACCATGCAGCAGGCGGTGATCGGCAACCAGCGGTGTCAAGTAACTCCGAATATTGAGTAAAGCGATTGCTAGGGGAGCGTACGTGTACACGGTGTAGAAATATGTGGAGCTGGGTTGGCTATATATGGTAGCAAAAGATTAGCAATAATCAATTCAAAGATGCAATGTTGAATAAACGCTCAACGACGGTACTGTGCTGGTCCTAGGCTAGACCGGACTAGAGACGCGAGCCTAGAACACTAATGAGGTCACGTCGTAGCACAACTAGCATCAATGAAGGATACTAACTAGCTCTGGACAGCAAGATATAAGTGAAGATCACAACGGCAGTAAAGATAATGAGGTGAAACAACAGCCAAGCAGGATATATCAACAACTTTGTCTCCAACTTTCCTCTGAAAAAGTTTGTGCCGATTTTTTTGTTTTTTTTTCTTCTCTTTTTTTTTCCTCACACTTTTTTTTTCTTTCTCTCCTTTTTTTCTCTCTATTTTTTTCTCCTTTTTTTCTCGTTTTTTTCTCTCTTTTTTTCTCCCTCTTTCCAAAACAAACTAGATAAGATGCAGATTGGATCAAGTGAAGATGTGAACGATCTCAACTATTATTATGACAATGAATGGTGGGTAGCACGTGGTGGAAATTGATGGATGGGTGGTGGACAGCGGAAGAGATAATGATGCAGCGGTGGCGTGACTAATGTGAACAGAACTTGAAACTCTAAACGAACTAGACACTAAGACCAGCAACTCGACACGACGATGCAACCGATAATTCAACTATGCAAGCAATGAAAAGAAAATTGCAAAGGCTCAGACTGGCTTGGACCAAGGATGAATAGATCTAACTCTTTTTTGTGGCTTTTTCTTGGACAATAGGTAAGAAAATAAATCTAATCTAGGAAAACTGGAAATTCTCACCGAGCAACCTGAAAACTGATACCACTTGATAGAGGCGGGGTGTCCCGATCTTTCGATGAGATGATAACTATCGATTTGGTGGAGACGACTTTGACGATCCGACTACAATCATGCACGACGTTGCGCCTTAGCAATCGCTAAACCAATCTCCTGAGGTTACTGACGATGCCGGAAGCACGGTCAGCCTGACCACGAAGGTCTATTCCTGCAAGCAATCGAAGAACGAGCAAGAATATGATAAAGCAATCTGAATATTGCAAATATATATGAGGTATTGATAATGGTGGGGATCCGTAAGCGGTCTTGGTCTGGTCGTTGGACACAAACGAAGTACACGAAGTTGCATTGGCTAACTTTTAACTAAACAAATCCCAAGGAAAAGCTACTAGATGGATCTACTTATATAGGAGCAAGGGGTGGCGGCCAAGGAGGTGGGAGGACGTCCCAAGGCAGCCTAAAACTAAATCTAGGTCGTACAAGGCCAATGGGCCCAAGTGGAGGTGATGTAACACCTTTGGACTTGTAGTTTGACTCGGATTCTGCTGCAGCATCAGATTGTTTCGTCCACAACTCAACACTCCGGACGAATTTGAAGGTGATTCCAATTGGGTTGGAAAGTGCACGAAATCTAGTTTCCAACAAAAAAAAATCACCCAATTCGGAGTCCGTATGAAAAACTTGTGTGCGTTTTGAGTCAGGTGTGTCTGTGCAGTCCGAATCTGAATCCAGAACGTGAGAGACTTGGACTCTATCTTCTCTTGGGCCAAAAGTGACGTGAGAGAACTTTTTGGACAGCAAATAAACATCTCTTTCTTCCTTATCTTCATATGTGGATTGTACAAATGTCCCATACACCTGCAATTAGACAAAACACAAAAGTGTGTGAAGTATTTTTGTTCTGGATAACATAAATAGATTATTGAATAGTTTGCACTAGAAATCACCTGACAAATATGCATATATGCAATATTTTTGGTCATATCCAAGGTAGTCATGTCCTCATCAGCGAGTGTCTCAAAACTCTTCCCTCGTCAAATTGATAGGATGGGCATGAAATTTTTTTTTTCACTTTTTTTTTTCGGAAATCAGGGCAGCGACGATGAAAAAGTGCGACAAAAATTCACTATGATGGCACGTGGCTCAAAAGACTCAGAAAAACCTAAAAAAAGGATAGGGAAAAAATTTTGCCCGTGAAAATTTTGGCCTAAAAACTGCCCGGGGGTCTCCAGACTCTTTTTTTTTCCGAGACCTACGCAGGCAAGGAAACACGAATCGGAATTTAGATTGATCTCAAGAACAAACCTAATATGAGAAGAACTCGAATTGGTGGTGGATATATGGTTGTGGTATATGGCAGCGGTGGTGGTATATGGTAGCGGTGGTGGTATATGGATACAGATTGGTGGTGGTATATGGATACGGATTGGTAGTGGTATATGGATATGGATTCAGAGCGGTGGCGGATAAGCAAAAGTGTTAGATGGGCGATGATGATGGTGCGGCGGCGGCGTGACAACTTATGACCAGAACTCGAAACTCTAAAAGACTAGACTCTAAGACCAGCAACTTGACACGACGATGCAACCGCAAATTCAACAAAGCAAAAACCCTAAAAAGATTATGCAAAGGCTCAGATTGGTTCTGATATGATGAACTAACCCTAATTTTTTTGTGTGGCTTTTTCGTGGACTGTAGGTATGAAGAACAGACTCGATCTAATCTACGAAAAACTGTAAAATCTCACCGAGAAACCTGGAAATCTGATACCACTTGATAGATGCTAAGGTGTCTGATGAGGACATCAATATCATTGTTACACCCACAGCCCCTACTGTTACATATACTGGACCAATTACTAGAGCTCGCACACGCCAATTAAATTACCAGGTACTTTCGTTTCTTGGTAATGATTCTAATGTTCATGAGATTATGATGCTGCCTAAATTGGATACATTTATTTTTCTTACAAATGAAGGGCCTAGCTTGGAGAAGGGTGAACATTGGAGCAAGAACACGCATGGAGTTGATGGCATGCGCAAGGGGATCAAGAACGGAGTTACAAGTGATGATTTCAGGACTTTGAAGCCGCCATAAGGAGTGCATGAAGCCTTGGACGAAATATACAAGATGCCACTTCATAATATTCGTCCATAGGCTATTCTAGGTGCTGCGTCACCTTATTAATGGGCCATGCCCATGTAATTTCGAAATACTTAAGTATAGGCTATTTTTAGAGTCCGTATGTGTGGGGAAACAAGAGTTAGGGTTGGTTTCGGACCCCACCCTTAAGGGCCACGAAATTCCCCCCTCTTCCTCCATATATACAGCGCTTAGGGCGTCGTTTAGACTTTGGGTTTTGTTTAGATTAAAAGTTCGCCATAGCTGCAACTTTGCGTACTTCGTTTGTGTCCAACGACCAGACCAAGACGTCACAGAACCCCACCTTGATCAATAAAGCTTTCATCTTATATTCGCAATATCCCGATTGCAATCTCAGTTTCTTGCTTGTTCTTCGTTTGCTCGCAGGAAACAGACCCTCGTGGTCAGGTTGATCATGCTCCGGCGTGGTCAATAACCCTCGGAAGTTGGTTTAGCGATTGCTAAGGCGCAACGTCTCGCACATTCGTAGTCGGATCGTCAAGGTCGACTCCCACAGAAAACGATAGCCACCATCTCATCGAAACATCGGGACACCTTAGCCTCTATCAGTGTCCCGATGTTTCGATGAGATGGTGGCTATCATTTTCTGTGGGAGTCGACCTTGACGATCCGACTACGAACGTGCGAGACGTCGCGCCTTAGCAATCGCTAAACCAACTTCCGAGGGTTATTGACCACGCCGGAGCATGATCAACCTGACCACGAGGGTCTGTTTCCTGCGAGTAAACGAAGAACAAGCAAGAAACTGAGATTGCAATCGGGATATTGCGAATATAAGATGAAATCTTTATTGATCAAGGTGGGGTTCTGTGACGTCTTGGTCTGGTCGTTGGACACAAACGAAGTACGCGAAGTTGCAGCTATGGCGAACTTTTAATCTAAACAAAACCCAAAGTCTAAACGATGCCCTAAGGGCTGTATATATGGAGGAAGAGGGGGGGAATTTCGTGGCCCTTGAGGGTGGGGTCCGAAACCAACCCTAACTCTTGTTTCCCCACACATACGGACTCTAAAAATAGCCTATACTTAAGTATTTCGAAATTACATGGGCCTGGCCCATTAATAAGGTGACGCAGCACCTAGAATAGCCTATGGACGAATATTATGAAGTGACATCTTGTATATTTCGTCCAAGGCTTCATGCACTCCTTATGGCGGCTTCAAAGTCCTGAAATCATCACTTGTAACTCCGTTCTTGATCCCCTTGCGCATGCCATCAACTCCATGCGTGTTCTTGCTCCAATGTTCATCCTTCTCCAAGCTAGGCCCTTCATTTGTAAGCAAAACAAATGTATCCAATTTAGGCAGCATCATAATCTCATGAACATTAGAATCATTACCAAGAAACGAAAGTACCTGGTAATTTAATTGGCGTGCGCGAGCTCTAGTAATTGGTCCAGTATATGTAACAGTAGGGGATGTGGATGTAACAATGGTATTGATGTCCTCATCAGCATCATTACCCAACCGTGCACCATACCGTACCAATCCAGAGAAAACGAAGGAGATTATGCGTCAAGTACAAGAACTTCTCGACAAAGGTTATATACGCGAATCCCTTAGTCCTTGTGTTGTTCCTATCATTTCAGTGCCGAAAAAGGATGGTACGTCGCGTATGTGTGTTGTTTGTAGAGGCATTAATAATATTACTATTCATTATCGTCATCCTATTCTGAGGCTACATGATGCGAAGCATCCCAAGGTCATCCCCATGGACCTACCATCGTCTCATCAAGTGCCTAATGGACCCATGACTCGATCATGTGCAAGAGCTCTTGAAACCGAGGTGACATCTCTCCTCTAACAATTCCACCTCGATGCACATGAAGCATGGCTACTACCTCATATGGACACTTTGATAGGGGCGAGGGTGTCCCAATCTTTCGATGAGATGATAACTATCGATTTGGTGGAGACGACTTTGACGATCCGACTACAAACCTGCACGACGTTGCGCCTTAGCAATCGCTAAACCAATCTCCTGAGGTTACTAACGATGCCGGAAGCATGGTCAGCCTGACCACGAAGGTCTATTCCTGCAAGCAATCGAAGAACGAGCAAGAATATGATAAAGCAATCTGAATATTGCAAATATATATGAGATATTGATAATGGTGGGGATCCGTAAGCGGTCTTGGTCTGGTCGTTGGACACAAACGAAGTACACGAAGTTGCAATGGCTAACTTTTAACTAAACAAATCCCAAGGAAAAAGCTACTAGATGGATCTACTTATATAGGAGCAAGGGGTGGCGGCAAGGAAGTGGGAGGACGTCCCAAGGCATCCTAAAACTAAGCCTAGGTCGTACAAGGCTCATGGGCCCAAGTCGAGGTGATGCAACACCTTTGGGCTTGTAGTTTGACTCGGATTCTGCTGCAACGTCAGATTGTTTCGTCCGTAACTCAACGCTCTGGACGAATTTGAAGGTGAATCCAATTGGGTTGGAAAGAGCACGAAATCTAATTTCCAACAAAAAAAGAATCACCCAATTCGGAGTCCGTATGAAAAAAGTTGTTGGCGTTTTGAGTCAGGTATGTTTGTGCAGTCCGAATCTGAATCCAGAACATGAGAGACTTGGACTCTATCTTCTCTTGGGCCAAAAGTGACGTGAGAGAACTTTTTGGACAGCAAATAAACATCACTTTCTTCCTTATCTTCATATGTGGATTGTACAAATGTCCCATACACCTGCAATTAGACAAAACACAAAAGTGTGTGAAGTATTTTTGTTCTGGATAACATAAATAGATTATTGAATAGTTTGCATTAGAAATCACCTGAAAAATATGCATGTATGCAATATTTTTGGTCGTATCCAAGGTAGTCATGTCCTCATCATCCTCCCCTTTTTGAAAACAAAGCCGTCCTCGGCGTTGCTTAATCTGAAATGTGGCTAACAAAAGAGACAAGGTGTACATGTTGTATATGTATATGTCATCTAATTTAACTTCCCTTGATTTTTGCACGTATGACACATGTATACATGAGTAACTTTCATAGTTCATAAAAACTAAAGCCAAAAAAATTATCACAAGAAGTAGAAGGCATGAAAATATTAGAACTCAGTTTGCACATATAAGTGAAGCTCTTATTCATTTCAAAATATTCGCAATGTTCATCATTAAACCATCCCAACTTTGGTGAATAAAACTTACTTGCATCAAATTTACATGCTACAACATGCTTAAATAAGCAAACATGCAATAAGTCATTGGACACAGAATCATCACCAAGATTGGAGGCCATATCAAAATGATTAAACATTAGTTCTTTTGCATCAACAGTTAATTCAATGGGTGCACTCAAAATTGTTGATATTTCAGTTGTTTGATCACATGACGCATTCATGACACTAACAAGATTCTCTAAAATAGGTGGTGTGCTCAAATCAACAGGTAACTCAATACATGATGCATTCAAGTTAACTAGGCATGCATCATTCTCATGTGAAGTTATATCATCAATACCTTTACTGTTACCTTGTGGCAAAGATGTAGCTGATGCAGGTACGGACGTTGACAATGTACCATACCCTTGAGATGATGCCGCGCTCATAATCCGAGGTGCAATGATGGAGTAACCCACCGGCGGTGGTGAGCATGAACTGGAATAGTAGTTGTTGTAGTCACCTAATGCATCCTCCTGTATCTGTCTCTCAAAGGTACAAGCACGGACATACATACCAGTAATGCAACGAGGAATATACTGAAATCTTGCCTGAATATCATGGTTCAAACCACCAAAAAATCTATTCATTGTATCATTCTCAGATTCTTCTATGTCACAATGATGCATATAAGATTTGAACTCTTGGTAGTAAGCATGAACAGTGTTGTTGCCTTGTTTAAATTGTTCAAATTTACGAAGCAATTCACGACGATAATAAGGAGGGAAAAATTGTTGTCTCATTACAGCTTTCAAAACTTTCCAAGTTGTGGGTTGGTTATCAATGTTTTTCTTACAATGTACACTCGACCAAACAAAAGCAAAATTAGTAAATATTCTAGTGGCTGCGCGCACTCGCTCAAGTTCAGAAAAGTCATGGTGACTAAAAACTTGTTCTACTTTAAGCTCCCAAGCTAGATAAGTAGTAGGATTAAATCTACCCTCAAATGACGGTAAAAAGATAACCTGACCATGTGCTTGTGTGTGTTGTCCCAACTCTCATTGATAGAGGCGAGGGTGTCCCGATCTTTCGATGAGATGATAAGTATCGATTTGGTGGAGACGACTTTGACGATCCGACTACAAACGTGCACGACGTTGCGCCTTAGCAATTCGCTAAACCAATCTCCTGAGGTTACTGACGATGCCGGAAGCACGGTCAGCCTGACCACGAAGGTCTATTCCTGCAAGCAATCGAAGAACGAGCAAGAATATGATAAAGCAATCTGAATATTGCAAATATATATGAGGTATTGATAATGGTGGGGATCCGTAAGCGGTCTTGGTCTGGTCGTTGGACACAAACGAAGTACACGAAGTTGCAGTGGCTAACTTTTAACTAAACAAATCCCAAGGAAAAGCTACTAGATGGATCTACTTATATAGGAGCAAGGGGTGGCGGCCAAGGAGGTGGGAGGACGTCCCAAGGCAGCCTAAAACTAAATCTAGGTCGTACAAGGCCAATGGGCCCAAGTGGAGGTGATGTAACACCTTTGGACTTGTAGTTTGACTCGGATTCTGCTGCAGCATCAGATTGTTTCGTCCACAACTCAACGCTCCGGACGAATTTGAAGCTGATTCCAATTGGGTTGGAAAGTGCACGAAATCTAGTTTCCAACAAAAAAAGAATCACCCAATTCGGAGTCCGTATGAAAAACTTGTGTGCGTTTTGAGTCAGGTGTGTCTGTGCAGTCCGAATCTGAATCCAGAACGTGAGAGACTTGGACTCTATCTTCTCTTGGGCCAAAAGTGACGTGAGAGAACTTTTTGGACAGCAAATAAACATCTCTTTCTTCCTTATCTTCATATGTGGATTGTACAAATGTCCCATACACCTGCAATTAGACAAAACACAAAAGTGTGTGAAGTATTTTTGTTCTGGATAACATAAATAGATTATTGAATAGTTTGCAGTAGAAATCACCTGACAAATATGCATATATGCAATATTTTTGGTCATATCCAAGGTAGTCATGTCCTCATCATCCTCCCCTTCTTGAAAATAAAGCCGTCCTCGGCGTTGCTTAATCTGAAATGTGGCTAACAAAAGAGACAAGGTGTACATGTTGTATATGTATATGTCATCCAATTTTACTTCCCTTGATTTTTGCATATATGACACATGAATAGATGAGTAACTTGCATAGTTCATAAAATCTAAAGCCAAAAAATTAGCACAAGAAGTAGAAGGCATGAAAATATTGGAACTCAGTTTGCACATATAAGTGAAGCTCTTATTCATTTCAAAAGATTGACAATGTTCATCATTAAACCATCCCAACATTGGTGAATAAACCTTACTTGCATCAAATTTACATGCTAAAACATGCTTAAATAAGCAAACATGCAATAAGTCATTCAACACAGAATCATCACCAAGATTAGAGGTCATATCAAAATGATTAAACATTGGTTCTTTTGCATCAATAGTTAATTCAATGGGTGCACTCAAAATTGTTGGTATTTCAGTTGTTTGATCACATGGCAAAGTCAAATTATCAACGTAGTCCTCTAAAATAGGTGGTGTGATCAAAGTAGTGTGTAGCTCATCAGATGGTGCATTCAAATTGACAAGGCATTCATCATTCTCATGTAGAGATGGAAGATCAGTACCTTTTTCATTACCTCTTATGATCAACTCAGATGATGTAGCCACTCTCGGGGGCGATGTGTCACATGGTGGAGGTGATGTAGTCCTGACAACAACGGATGTGGTTGTCATAGTATGCCTAGTAGTTGAAGGAACAATCATATCAACTCTTGGAATGTGCATCGTGCGCTTGTTCTCCTCGTGGCCAACACGTCGTTTTATTTCCTGTTCAGCTTTGCAAGCAAGATGAAATAAATGGTCCATAGGATAACACTCTTCATGAATTAGTATCTCTTGAATATCACGGTTTAATCCTCCCCAAAATCTATCCATAAAATCATCTTCACTTTCTTCTAAAGAGGAATGCAACAAGGTAGTTTGTAAATCATCATAATATTTTGTTACAGTTTCACTACCTTGTTTTAAGTGTTGCAACTTCTTAATCATGTCACGAGTATAATAAGCAGGGACGAAAGTATGTCGCATGGCAAGTTTCAAATCATCCCAAGTAGTAGGTATATAATCAGGGTGTAACCGACAATATTCACTCCACCAAACCAAAGCATAACCAGTGAAAGAACCAACCGCAACCTTAACCTTTTTATGTTCATCGAAATTATGGGAAGCAAATATATTTTTTATGTCGAACTCCCATTCAATATATAAAACAGGTTTAAAACGGCCATTAAATGGTGGTATAGATACATTAACCTGATCATGTGCATTTGGATGTTTGTGCACCTCTCGTGACGGTTGTGGTATTTGCAAAGGTGGTGGCACGTCTCCCGCGATCGACGAAGCCCATGAATTGACTCTGGATCCTGTCATGATTAGTAGAACAAGAAACAAAACCCAAAAATAATGTTCCTATAACTACTAGGATGTGGTGGTAAAATGCTCACAGTAAAGCAAATATCAATGTCTTACACGTTCTTACCATGCAGCAGGCGGTGATCGGCAACCAGCAGTGTCAAGTAACTCCGAATATTGAGTAAAGCGATTGCCAGGGGAGCGTACGTATACACGTTGTAGAAATATGTGGAGCTGGGTTGGCTATATATGGTAGCAAAATATTAGCAATAATCAATTCAAAGATGCAATGTTGAATAAACGCTCAACGACGGTACTGTGCTGGTCCTAGGCTAGACCGAACTAGAGACGCGAGCCTAGAACACTAATGAGGTCACGTCGTAGCACAACCAGCATCAATGAAGGATACAAAGTAGCTCTGGACAGCAAGATATAAGTGAAGATCACAACGGCAGTAAAGATAATGATGTGAAACAATAGCCAAGCTGTTTACTGAACAGTGCACAAAACAGATTCCAATCCGAATTCAGGTACGAGATTGATTCTAGATAGATCCATTTTTTTTTCTTCTCTCTTTTTTTTCTCACGCTTTTTTTTCTTTTTCTTCTCCCTCTTTTTCTTTTTTTTTCTTTCCTTTTTTCTCTCTTTTTTTTCTTTATCTTCTTTTTCTCCCTCTTTCCAAGACAAACTAGATAAGATGCAGATTCGATCAGGCGAAGATGTGAGTGACCTCAACTATGATTATGACAATAAACAGTGCGTAGCACGTGGTGGAAATTGGTGGATTGGATGGTGGACAGCGGATGGGATAATGATGCAGCGGCTGCGTGACTAATGTGAACAGAACTCGAAACTCTAAAGGAACTAGACACTAAGACCAGCAACTCGACACGGCGATGCAACCGATAATTCAATAATGCAAACAATGAATAGAAAATTGCAAAGGCTCAGACTGGCTTGGATAAAGGATGAACAGATCTAACTTTTTTTTGTGGCTTTTTCTTGGACAATAGGTAAGAAAATAAATCTAATCTAAGAAAAACTGGAAATTCTCACCGAGCAACCTGAAAACTGATACCACTTGATAGAGACGAGGGTCCCGATCTTTCGATGAGATGATAACTATCGATTTGGTGGAGACGACTTTGACGATCCAACTACAAACGTGCACGACGTTGCGCCTTAGCAATCGCTAAACCAATCTCCTGAGGTTACTGACGATGCTGGAAGCACGGTCAGCCTGACCACGAAGATCTATTCCTGCAAGCAATCGAAGAACGAGCAAGAATATGATAAAGCAATCTGAATATTGCAAATATATATGAAGTATTGATAATGGTGGGGATCCGGAAGCGGTCTTGGTCTGGTCGTTGGACACAAACGAAGTACACGAAGTTGCAATGGCTAACTTTTAACTAAACAAATCCCAAGGAAAAACTACTAGATGGATCTACTTATATAGGAGCAAGGGGTGGAGGCCAAGGAGGTGGGAGGACGTCCCAAGGCATCCTAAAACTAAATCTAGGTCGTACAAGGCCAATGGGCCCAAGTGGAGGTGATGTAACACCTTTGGACTTGTAGTTTGACTCGGATTCTGCTGCAGCATCAGATTGTTTCGTCCACAACTCAACGCTCCGGACGAATTTGAAGGTGATTCCAATTGGGTTGGAAAGTGCACGAAATCTAGTTTCCAACAAAAAAAGAATCACCCAATTCGGAGTCCGTATGAAAAACTTGTGTGCGTTTTGAGTCAGGTATGTCTGTGCAGTCCGAATCTGAATCCAGAACGTGAGAGACTTGGACTCTATCTTCTCTTGGGCCAAAAGTGACGTGAGAGAACTTTTTCGACAGCAAATAAACATCTCTTTCTTCCTTATCTTCATATGTGGATTGTACAAATGTCCCATACACCTGCAATTAGACAAAACACAAAAGTGTGTGAAGCATTTTTGTTCTGGATAACATAAATAGATTATTGAATAGTTTGCACTAGAAATCACCTGACAAATATGCATATATGCAATATTTTTGGTCATATCCAAGGTAGTCATGTCCTCATCATCCTCCCCTTCTTGAAAATAAAGCCGTCCTCGGCGTTGCTTAATCTGAAATGTGGCTAACAAAAGAGACAAGGTGTACATGTTGTATATGTATATGTCATCCATTTTCACTTCCCTTGATTTTTGCATATATGACACATGAATAGATGAGTAACTTGCATAGTTCATAAAATCTAAAGCCAAAAAATTAGCACAAGAAGTAGAAGGCATGAAAATATTGCAACTCAGTTTGCACATATAAGTGAAGCTCTTATTCATTTCAAAAGATTGACAATGTTCATCATTAAACCATCCCAACATTGGTGAATAAACCTTACTTGTATCAAATTTACATGCTACAACATGCTTAAATAAGCAAACATGCAATAAGTCATTCAACACAGAATCATCACCAAGATTAGAGGTCATATCAAAATGATTAAACATTGGTTCTTTTGCATCAATAGTTAATTCAATGGGTGCACTCAAAATTGTTGGTATTTCAGTTGTTTGATCACATGGCAAAGTCAAATTATCAACGTAGTCCTCTAAAATAGGTGGTGTGATCAAAGTAGTGGGTAGCTCATCAGATGGTGCATTCAAATTGACAAGGCATTCATCATTCTCATGTAGAGATGGAAGATCAGTACCTTTTTCATTACCTCTTATGATCAACTCAGATGATGTAGCCACTCTCGGGGGCGATGTGTCACATGGTGGAGGTGATGTAGTCCTGACAACAACGGATGAGGTTGTCATAGTATGCCTAGTAGTTGAAGGAACAATCATATCAACTCTTGGAATGTGCACTGTGCGCTTGTTCTCCTCGTGGCCAACACGTCGTTTTATTTCCTGTTCAGCTTTGCAAGCAAGATGAAACAAATGGTCCATAGGATAACACTCTTCATGAATTAGTATCTCTTGAATATCACGGTTTAATCCTCCCCAAAATCTATCCATAAAATCATCTTCACTTTCTTCTAAAGAGGAATGCAACAAGGTAGTTTGTAAATCATCATAATATTTTGTTACAGTTTCACTACCTTGTTTTAAGTGTTGCAACTTCTTAATCATGTGACGAGTATAATAAGCAGGGACGAAAGTATGTCGCATGGCAAGTTTCAAATCATCCCAAGTAGTAGGTATATAATCAGGGTGTAACCGACAATATTCACTCCACCAAACCAAAGCATAACCAGTGAAAGAACCAACCGCAACCTTAACCTTTTTATGTTCATTGAAATTATGGGAAGCAAATATATTTTTTATGTCGAACTCCCATTCAATATATAAAGCAGGTTTAAAACGGCCATTAAATGGTGGTATAGATACATTAACCTGATCATGTGCATTTGGATGTTTGTGCACCTCTCGTGACGGTTGTGGTATTTGCAAAGGTGGTGGCACGTCTCCCGCGATCGACAAAGCCCATGAATTGACTCTGGATCCTGTCATGATTAGTAGAACAAGAAACAAAACCCAAAAATATTGTTCCTATAACTACTAGGATGTGGTGGTAAAACACTCACAGTAAAGCAAATATCAATGTCTTACAAATTCTTACCATGCAGCAGGCGGTGATCGGCAACCAGCGGTGTCAAGTAACTCCGAATATTGAGTAAAGCGATTGCCAGGGGAGCGTACGTATACACGGTGTAGAAATATGTGGAGCTGGGTTGGCTATATATTGTAGCAAAAGATTAGCAATAATCAATTCAAAGATGCAATGTTGAATAAACGCTCAACGACGGTACTGTGCTGGTGCTAGGCTAGACCGGACTAGAGACGCGAGCCTAGAACACTAATGAGGTCACGGCGTAGCACAACTAGCATCAATGAAGGATACTAACTAGCTCTTGACAGCAAGATATAAGTGAAGATCACAACAGCAGTGAAGATAATGAGGTGAAACAACAGCCAAGCAGGATATATCAACAACTTTGTCTCCAACTTTACTCTGAAAAAGTTTGTGCCGATTTTTTTGTTTTTTTTTCTTCTCTCTTTTTTTTCCTCACACTTTTTTTTTCTTTCTCTCCTTTTTTTTTCTCTGACTTTTTTTCCTTTTTTTCTCTCTTTTTTTTCTCTCTTTTTTTCTCTCTTTTTTTCTCCCTCTTTCCAAAACAAACTAGATAAGATGCAGATTGGATCAAGTGAAGATGTGAACGATCTCAACTATTATTATGACAATGAATGGTGGGTAGCACGTGGTGGAAATTGATGGATGGGTGGTGGACAGCGGAAGAGATAATGATGCAGCGGTGGCGTGACTAATGTGAACAGAACTCGAAACTCTAAACAAACTAGGCACTAAGACCAGCAACTCGACACGATGATGCAATCGATAATTCAACTATGCAATCAATGAAAAGAAAATTGCAAAGGCTCAGACTGGCTTGGACCAAGGATGAATAGATCTAACTCTTTTTTGTGGCTTTTTCTTGGACAATAGGTAAGAAAGTAAATCTAATCTAGGAAAACTGGAAATTCTCACCGAGCAACCTGAAAACTGATACCACTTGATAGAGGCGAGGGTGTCCCGATCTTTCGATGAGATGATAAGTATCGATTTGGTGGAGACGACTTTGACGATCCGACTAGTGCACGACGTTGCGCCTTAGCAATTCGCTAAACTAATCTCCTGAGGTTACTGACGATGCCGGAAGCACGGTCAGCCTGACCACGAAGGTCTATTCCTGCAAGCAATCGAAGAACGAGCAAGAATATGATAAAGCAATCTGAATATTGCAAATATATATGAGGTATTGATAATGGTGGGGATCCGTAAGCAGTCTTGGTCTGGTCGTTGGACACAAACGAAGTACACGAAGTTGAAGTGGCTAACTTTTAACTAAACAAATCCCAAGGAAAAGCTACTAGATGGATCTACTTATATAGGAGCAAGGGGTGGCGGCCAAATAGGTGGGAGGACGTCTCAAGGCAGCCTAAAACTAAATCTAGGTCGTACAAGGCCAATGGGCCCAAGTGGAGGTGATGTAACACCTTTGGACTTGTAGTTTGACTCGGATTCTGCTGCAGCATCAGATTGTTTCGTCCACAACTCAACGCTCCGGACGAATTTGAAGGTGATTCCAATTGGGTTGGAAAGTGCACGAAATCTAGTTTCCAACAAAAAAAGAATCACCCAATTCGGAGTCCGTATGAAAAACTTGTGTGCGTTTTGAGTCAGGTGTGTCTGTGCAGTCCGAATCTGAATCCAGAACGTGAGAGACTTGGACTCTATCTTCTCTTGGGCCAAAAGTGACGTGAGAGAACTTTTTGGACAGCAAATAAACATCTCTTTCTTCCTTATCTTCATATGTGGATTGTACAAATGTCCCATACACCTGCAATTAGACAAAACACAAAAGTGTGTGAAGTATTTTTGTTCTGGATAACATAAATAGATTATTGAATAGTTTGCAGTAGAAATCACCTGACAAATATGCATATATGCAATATTTTTGGTCATATCCAAGGTAGTCATGTCCTCATCACTCATGATGGTGAAGATGTGTCCGTCGTCCAAGAACTTCTATCTTCGGATCCTGTCATGATTAGTAGAAACAAGAAACAAAATTCAAGAATAATGTTCCTATGAACTACTAGGGTGTGGTGGTAAAGCGCTCACAGTAAAGCAAATATCAATATCTTACAAGTTCTTACCAAGCAGCAGGTGATGACAGGCAACTAGCAGGGTCAAATAACTCTGAAGATTGTGTAAAGCGATTGCCAGGGGAACGTACGTATACACGGTGTAGAAATATGTGGAGCTAGGTTGGCTATATATGGTAGCAAAAGATTAACAATAATCAATTCAGAGATGCAATGTTGAATAAACGCTCAACGACGGTACTGTGCTGGTCCTAGGCTAGACCGAACTAGAGATGCGAGCCTAGAACACTAATGAGGTCACGTTGTAGCACAACTAGCATCAATGAAGGATACTAAGTAGCTCTGGACAGCAAGATATAAGTGAAGATCACAACGGCAGTAAAGATAATGATGTGAAACAACAGCCAAGCAGGATATGTCAACAACTTTGTCTCCAACTTTCCTCTGAAAAAGTTTGTGCCGATTTTTTTGAATTTTTTTTCAAGAATGGGATTGACTCAAGCTTTCAAACACCAAAGGAATCGCTCAATTCCGAGTTGATATGAGGAGTCAAAAAATTCGAAAACTGGCCTGAAAAACTGGAATAAGCTGTGTTCATGAACTTCGGAGGACAAAAAGACCTATTTAGAAGCCGATTTTAAGGTGCCAAATATTGAATTAGCTTCTTTAACTATTTAGATGCGACTCGTCGCTAGCTTTTGTTTGAGTACTCGCGGAGGCAAAACGGACTTCGTATGAGGAAGTTATTCCTGTTTTACTGAATAGTGCACAAAACATATTCCAATCCGAATTCAACTACGAGATTGAGTCTAAAAAGATCCAAATTTTGTTTTTTCTTCTCTCTTTTTTTCCTCACACTTTTTTTCTTTCTCTCCTTTTTTTCTCTGACTTTTTTCTCTTTTTTTTCTCTTGTTTTTTCTCTCTCTTTTTTTCTCCCTCTTTTCAGAACAAACTAGATAAGATGCAAATTGGATCAAGCGAAGATGTGAACAATCTCAACTATTATTATGACAATGAATGGTGGGTAGCACGTGGTGGAAATTGATGGATGGGTGGTGGACAGCGGAAGAGATAATGATGCAGCGGTGGCGTGACTAATGTGAACAGAACTCGAAACTCTAAACAAACTAGACACTAAGACCAGCAACTCGACACGACGATGCAACCAATAATTCAACTATGCAAGCAATGAAAAGAAAATTGCAAAGGCTCAGACTGGCTTGGACCAAGGATGAATAGATCTAACTCTTTTTTGTGGCTTTTTCTTGGACAATAGGTAAGAAAATAAATCTAATCTAGGAAAACTGGAAATTCTCACCGAGCAACCTGAAAACTGATACCACTTGATAGAGGCAAAGGTGTCCCGATGTTTCGATGAGATGATAACTATCGATTTGGTGGAGACGACTTTGACGATCCGACTACAAACGTGCACGACGTTGCACCTTAGCAATCGCTAAACCAATCTCCTGAGGTTACTGACGATGCCGGAAGCACGGTCAGCCTGACCACGAAGGCCTATTCCTGCAAGCAATCGAAGAACGAGCAAGAATATGATAAAGCAATCTGAATATTGCAAATATATATGAGGTATTGATAATGGTGGGGATCCGTAAGCGGTCTTGGTCTGGTCGTTGGACACAAACGAAGTACACAAAGTTGCAATGGCTAACTTTTAACTAAACAAATCCCAAGGAAAAAGCTACTAGATGGATCTACTTATATAGGAGCAAGGGGTGGCGGCCAAGGAGGTGGGAGGACGTCCCAAGGCATCCTAAAACTAACCCTAGGTCGTACAAGGCTCATGGGCCCAAGTGGAGGTGATGCAACACCTTTGGGCTTGTAGTTTGACTCGGATTCTGCTGCAACGTCAGATTGTTTCGTCCGTAACTCAACGCTCCGGACGAATTTGAAGGTGAATCCATTTGGGTTGGAAAGAGCACGAAATCTAGTTTCCAACAAAAAAGAATCACCCAATTCGGAGTCCGTATGAAAAAAGTTGTTGGCGTTTTGAGTCAGGTATGTCTGTGCAGTCCGAATCTGAATCCAGAATGTGAGAGACTTGGACTCTATCTTCTCTTGGCCCAAAAGTGACGTGAGAAGGACTTTTTGAACACAACCTAAACTTCTCCTTTTCCCTTATCTTCATATGTGGATTGTACAAATGTCCCATACACCTGCAATTAGACAAAACACAAAAGTGTGTGAAGTATTTTTGTTCTGGATAACATAAATAGATTATTGAATAGTTTGCATTAGAAATCACCTGACAAATATGCATGTATGCAATATTTTTGGTCGTATCCAAGGTAGTCATGTCCTCATCACACTTTGTGCATACTCAGGTACCATGGAGAAGCTAAGGATCAAGGACAAGAAGAAGAGGAAGATGGACGAGACGACGGAGAAGAAGGAGGGCTGAAGGAAAAGTCCCAGCCACCGGACGACCGGCCGGGACCGGACGTCCGGCGCCTGAAGCCTCAGCCGAACCCCAGCGAGCGGACGTCCGGTCCAGACTGGACGACCGGTGCCCCTGCACCCGAAGCAAATGAGCGGACGTCCGGTCCGGACCGGACGACCGGCGCACCAGCACCCGAGCCAACATCAGCGGAAGTCCGGAGCTACCGGACGTCCGGCACCCCCATCACAGAACGGAACCAGCGGACGATCGGAGGACACCGAACATCCCGCAGCTCCTGAGACACCAGACGACCGGTCCCCAGCGGACGTCCGGTCCCTGTCTGCACAAAGTGTTCGGGCCCGAGGCCCATGTATCCCTTCACTTTGCCCCATTTGCACTTAGACTATAAATAGACCCCCCATTCATCTTAGCTAGGGTCAGCAAATGTTTAGCTCATATTTGTGAGAGAGCTTTGCTCATCCACTTGGTTACCTTCTCCTCGGAGATTCGAGCCTCCACCGGAGATGATGAGGACATGACTACCTTGGATATGACCAAAAATATTGCATATATGCATATTTGTCAGGTGATTTCTAGTGCAAACTATTCAATAATCTATTTATGTTATCCAGAACAAAAATACTTCACACACTTTTGTGTTTTGTCTAATTGCAGGTGTATGGGACATTTGTACAATCCACATATGAAGATAAGGAAGAAAGAGATGTTTATTTGCTGTCCAAAAAGTTCTCTCACGTCACTTTTGGCCCAAGAGAAGATAGAGTCCAAGTCTCTCACGTTCTGGATTCAGATTCAGACTGCACAGACACACCTGACTCAAAACGCACACAAGTTTTTCATACGGACTCCGAATTGGGTGATTCTTTTTTTGTTGGAAACTAGATTTCGTGCACTTTCCAACCCAATTGGAATCACCTTCAAATTCGTCCGGAGCGTTGAGTTGTGGACGAAACAATCTGATGCTGCAGCAGAATCCGAGTCAAACTACAAGTCCAAAGGTGTTGCATCACCTCCACTTGGGCCCATCGGCCTTGTACGACCTAGATTTAGTTTTAGGCTGCCTTGGAACGTCCTCCCACCTCCTTGGCCTCCACCCCTTGCTCCTATATAAGTAGATTCATCTAGTAGCTTTTCCTTGGGTTTTGTTTAGATTAAAAGTTCGCCATAGCTGCAACTTCGCGTACTTCATTTGTGTTCAACGACCAGACAAAGGCGTCACAGAACCCCACCTTGATCAATAAAGCTTTCATCTTATATTCGCAATATCCAGATTGCAATCTCAGTTTCTTGCTTGTTCTTTGTTTGCTCGCAGGAAACAGACCCTCGTGGTCAGGTTGATCGTGCTCCGGCGTGGTCAATAACCTCTCGGAGTTGGTTTAGCGATTGCTAAGGCGCGACGTCCTCGCACGTTCGTAGTCGGATCGTCAAAGTCGACTTCCACCAAAGCGAAATCCACCATCTCATCGAAAGACGGGACACCTTTGCCTCTATCAGGAGAAGATCCCCCAAGCGGATTCAAGCCCCCTTTACGGGAAGATCCCCTTCTGGATTCAAGACCTCCTCACAGAGAAGAACCGGTTACCGTGTATCGTCCCTAGTTGTCCGTGGATTCGTGTATCGTTCTATGTACTAGAGGATCTAGCCCATGTGTGAGTTATTCGTGTCGGTTTAGTGATTTCCTCTTGTGTTTTCCTTCCGTTTTCCCCGTGTTCTTCGTGATTTCCCCGGGATCCGCTCCTTTCGTGGAAGATCGGGCGATTAGGGTCTCTACCCTACATCATCTTGGTATCTAGAGCAAGGTTGATCACGATTTCGGAGCCCCTATTCGTTTTCTAGCTTGATTTTGTTGTTTTTCGTCCTATTCCAAAAATCCCCACAAAAATAGCCCCAAAATTTTTTCTTGTGTTTTGTGAGTTTTGATGATGTTTTGTTGGTTTTGAACCGTGAATTTGTTGTGTTGCAAGTGGATCTAGCCATCCACCACCATCTCCACCTCGAAATCCATCCAAAATCCACGAAATCATATCAATTTGGACCCGACCCACTGGACGACCGCAACTTACCAGACGTCCGGGGACCCAGGAAGCACCGGACGTCCGACCTTATCGAACGATGGGAACCTCTAAAACAAGCTGAAATTAGCGGATTTCTGAACCTACCGGACGTCCGGCAACCGGACATCCGTCCATTTCCGGACGACCGCTACTCTGAAACTGATTTCGCTCAAATTGTTGTTGGAGGCTTCCACCACATCATCCGCTACACCACCACCGACTTCCGCAAACCTTTCCAATATCCCAACCCACACCACCACTTACCCGATACCTACTCTGACACAATTGCTACTTTGAGGTTTGAGAATTTGAGTTGCGGTACCGTATCCTTTTGTGTTTCGACTATCTAGGTACAGTTCGACATCGACTTCACCGCCGCTCATTTTCGCCACGAACGCGTCATCAACAACGCCACCTCGACCTCGACTACAAGTATGAGAATCAATCATCATGTGTAATGCAAAGCATGGGTCACGAATGCATGGCAAAGGCATAGTAATGAACATATCATGCAAAGTGAACATGGCAAGATGGGCATAGAATAGGTAATGGATAATAACCCATAGCCAAGGGAGGGCCATGTAGAAGAAATGCGCGAAGTCTTTGCGCGAAGAGAGCGGTGGGAAAGACAATCCATGGCATCCCAAGTCATCGTTGCTCTTTAGAGCTCGTTTTGTCAACTCGTGGGATTGCGAGGTTGACAAGAATTCATGGGTACCTACACAAAGGAGACACAAACGAAAGAAATTGTGTTTGTGGTAAATGTACACATCATCCATCATGATGTGTATGTGCACGTGAGAGTTAGCACAAGATAAGCATCGCTCAAAGAAATTTGATGCATAGTATAAGAACATGTCATCCATCATGAAAGAATAGTTATTGTGTATAACACGACGAGGATGCAAATTGAGCATACAAGTATAAGGATCATGCAATGGATGGGTGATAGAGGCGAGGGTGTCCCGATCTTTTGATGAGATGATAACTATCGATTTGGTGGAGACGACTTTGACGATCCGACTACAAACGTGCACGACGTTGCGCCTTAGCAATCGCTAAACCAATCTCCTGAGGTTATTGACCACGCCGGAGCACGATCAACCTGACCACGAAGGTCTATTCCTGCAAGCAATCAAAGAACGAGCAAGAATATGATAAAAGCAATCTGAATATTGCGAATATATATGAAGTATTGATAAAGGTGGGGATCCGTAAGCGGTCTTGGTCTGGTCGTTGGACACAAACGAAGTACACGAAGTTGCAATGGCTAACTTTTAACTAAACAAATCCCAAGGGAAAAGCTACTAGATAGATCTACTTATATAGGAGCAAGGGGTGGCGGCCTAGGAGGTGGGAGGACGTCCCAAGGCAGCCTAAAACTAACCCTAGGTCATACAAGGCCAATGGGCCCAAGTGGAGGTGATGCAACACCTTTGGACTTGTTGTTTGACTCGGATTCTGCTGCAGCGTCTGATTGTTTCGTCTACATCTCAATGCTCCGGACGAATTTGAAGGTCAATCCAATTGGGCTGCAAAGAGCACGAAATCTAGAATCCAACAAAAAAAGATGATAGAGGCAAAGGTGTCCCGTCTTTCGATAAGATGGTGAATTTCGCTTTGGTGGAAGTCGACTTTGACGATCCGACTACGAACGTGCGAGGACGTCGCGCCTTAGCAATCGCTAAACCAACTCCGAGAGGTTATTGACCACGCCGGAGCACGATCAACCTGACCACGAGGGTCTGTTTCCTGCGAGCAAACGAAGAACAAGCAAGAAACTAAGATTGCAATCTGGATATTGCGAATATAAGATGAAAGCTTTATTGATCAAGGTGGGGTTCTGTGACGCCTTTGTCTGGTCGTTGAACACAAACGAAGTACGCGAAGTTGCAGCTATGGCGAACTTTCAATCTAAACAAAACCCAAAGTCTAAACGATGCCCTAAGGGCTGTATATATGGAGGAAGAGGGGGGAATTTCGTGGCCCTTGGTGGAGGGGTCCGAAATCAACCCTATCTCTTGTTTCCCCACACATACGGACTCTAAAAATAGCCTATACTTATGTATTTCGAAATTACATGGGCCTGGCCCAATAATAAGGTGACGCAGCACCTAAAATAGCCTCGGGACGAAATTTAGGAAGTGGCATCTTGTATATTTCGTCCAAGCCTTCATGCACCCATTATGGTGGCTTCAAAGTCCTGAAATCATCACTTGTAACTCCGTTCTTGTTCCCCTTGCGCATGCCATCATCTCCATGCTTGTTCTTGCTCCAATGTTCATCCTTCTCCAAGCTAGGCCCTTCATTTGTAAGCAAAACAAATGTATCCAATTTAGGCAGCATCATATTCTCATGAACATTAGAATCATTACCAAGAAACGAAAGTACCTGGTAATTTAGTTGGCGTGCACGAGCTCTAGTAATTGGTCCAGTATGTATAGCAGCAGGGGCTGTGGGTGTAACAATTGTATTGATGTCCTCATCATCCTCCCCTTCTTGAAATGAAGTCGTCCTCGACGGAAGTTCATCTTCCTCACCCAAATAAGGCTTCAAATCTGCAATGTTAAAAGGGGGACTAACCCCAAAATCTGCAGGCAGCTCAAGTTTATATGCATTATCATTTATTTTCTCTAACACCTTAAAGGGACCATCAGCACGTGGCATTAACTTTGATTTGCGCAAATCAGGAAATCTATCCTTACGCAAATGTAACCAAACAAGATCTCCAGGTGCAAACACAACATGTTTTCTACCCTTATCTCCAGCAAGTTTATATTTAGCATTCATACGCTCAATGTTTTCCTTAGTTAACTCATGCATTTTTAAAATCAATTCAGCACGTTCTTTAGCATCAAAATTAACCTTCTCCGAAGATGGAAGAGGCAACAAATCAATAGGTGCACGAGGTAGGAAACCATACACCAAAAGGGCACATCTTAGTAGTAGAATGCAATGAACGATTATAAGCAAATTCAATATGAGGCAAGCATTCCTCCCACATTTTCTTATTATTCTTCAAAACAGCCCTAAGCATAGTAGACAACGTTCTATTGACTACTTCAGTTTGTCCATCAGTTTGAGGGTGACAAGTAGTACTAAAAAGCAGTTTAGTCCCCAACTTAGCCCATAAACATCTCCAAAAGTGGCTAAGAAATTTAGTATCACGATCTGAAACAATAGTTTTTGGCACACCATGCAAGCGAATAATTTCACGAAAGAACAAATCAGCAACATTAACAGCATCATCGCTTTTATGACATGGTATAAAGTGTGCCATTTTCGAGAATCTATCCACGACAACAAATATGCTATCCCTCCCCTTCTTTGTTCGAGGTAAACCTAAAACAAAGTCCATAGATATATCCTCCCAAGGAACACTAGGTACAGGCAAAGGCATATATAAACCATGAGGATTGAGTCGTGACTTAGCTTTTTGACATGTAGTGCAGCGAGCAATAAAACGCTCAACATCCCGTCTCATCTTTGGCCAAAAGAAATATGTAGCAAGTACGTCCTCCGTCTTCTTCACGCCAAAGTGTCCCATTAATCCTCCTCCATGCGCCTCCTGCAACAACAAAAGACGAACGGAGCTAGCTGGAATGCATAGCTTGTTAGCACGAAACACAAATCCATCGTTAACAACAAACTTGTTCCACATTCTTCCTTCTTTACAATTATGCATTACTTCTTTAAAATCAGCATCATGCACATATTGATCTTTGATGGTCTCTAAACCAAATATTTTGAAGTCAAGTTGTGAAAGCATAGTATAGCGACGAGACAATGCATCAGCAATAACATTTTCTTTTCCCTTCTTGTGTTTAATGACATAAGGGAAAGTCTCAATGAATTCAACCCATTTAGCATGTCTATGATTCAGTTTAGCTTGACTTTTAATATGTTTCAAAGATTCATGATCAGAATGTATAACAAATTCTTTGGGCCATAAATAATGTTGCCATGTTTCTAAAGTCCAAACAAGAGCATATAATTCTTTATCATAAGTAGAATAATTCAGACTAGGCCCACTCAATTTTTCAGAAAAGTATGCAACAGGTTTGCCATCTTGTAATAACACACCTCCTAATCCAATTCCACTAGCATCACATTCAAGCTCAAAAGTCTTATTAAAATCAGGAAGTTGGAGTAAAGGAGCATGTGTCAACTTATCTTTCAATACCGTGAAGGCTTCTTCCTGTGCGGTACCCCAAAGAAAAGGCACATCTTTCTTTGTAAGCTCATTGAGAGGTGCAGCAATGGTGCTGAAATCTCTCACAAAACGCCTATAGAATCCAGCGAGGCCAAGAAAACTCCTCACTTGTGTGACCGTTTTGGGCTGCGGCCAACTCTCAATAGCTTCAATCTTGGCTTTATCAACTTCAATTCCTTGTGGTGTAACAACATAGCCAAGAAAAGATACTCGGTCGGTGCAAAAGGTGCACTTCCCAAGGTTACCAAACAAACGTGCATCACGTAGAGCAATAAAAACAGCACGTAAATGTTCCAAATGTTCCTCCAAAGATCTGCTATAAATCAATATGTCATCAAAGTAAACTACCACAAATCGTCCAATGAAAGCACGTAAAACTTCGTTCATTAATCTCATGAAAGTACTAGGTGCATTAGTTAACCCAAAAGGCATGACTAACCACTCATATAATCCAAACTTAGTTTTAAATGCTGTTTTCCATTCATCTCCCAATTTCATACGAATTTGATGGTAGCCACTACGCAAATCAACTTTGGAGAATATTGTAGAGCCACTCAATTCATCAAGCATATCATCTAGCCTAGGAATAGGATGACGATAACGAATAGTAATATTATTAATGCCTCTACAATCAACACACATACGTGATGTACCATCCTTTTTCGGCACTAGAATAATAGGAACAGCACAAGGACTAAGGGATTCGCGTATATAACCTTTGTCGAGAAGCTCTTGTACTTGGCGCATAATCTCCTTCGTCTCCTCTGAATTAAGTCAATCTGATGCTCAATCCCTCGAATAGGCGGTCATCCCGGTGGCACATCTTGTGGAAAAACGTCAGCGAACTCCTGCAAAATGTTAGTGACAGCAGGAGGCAAAGAGGAAGGCACGTCCTCGAATGAAAATAATGCCTCTTTGCACACAAAAGCATAACAAACAGATTTGCTGAAATCTAGCTCATCAATATCAGATTTGGTGGCAAATAAACATGCACTTTTCAATTTAATTTCAGAAGCAACACTAGATGGTTTATTATTAGGCTTCATTTGTTGCTCAAATTCTTTTGCCACAATCTGATTTTCACTCTTATTCTTCTCCTGTTGTGCTTTATTAGCTCTATTAATATCATCTTTCAAAATGGAATCAGGAGTCATAGGAAGCAAAGTAATATTTTTATCCTTATGAACAAGAGTATAGTGATTGTTTCTACCATGGTGTACAGAATTTTTATCAAATTGCCATGGTCTAACAAGTAATAAGGAACATGCTTGCATAGGTACCACATCACAATCAACATAATCAGCATATGTAGAGATACTAAAATGCACACGAACAGTACGTGTTACCTTAACCTTGCCGCTGTTGTTGAACCATTGGATGTAGTAAGGATGTGGATGTGGTCTTGTGGTGAGAGAAAGCTTCTCCACCATCTCCATGCTAGCCAAGTTGTTGCAGCTCCCTCCGTCTATGATGACGCGCACAGAACGTTCCTTCACAACTCCCTTGGTATGGAACAAATTGTGCCTCTGATTTTGCTCAGCTTGTGTGACCTGCACACTCAAAACACGTTGAGCAACTAAACATTCATACCTGTCAGCGTCTTCAGGAGCCATGTATTGCGTCTCATGATCAGAATCATCTCCACCATGTTCTTCACGTGTAATAAGAGCCAAAGTCTCCTCATCATAGTCACTAGCGGACTCATCACTTGTGTGCCCTGTTGATGCCATGGAAGAAGAAGAACGCTGTGCAGGCCCCGCAGGTGCGCTCTTGGCAGATAATGGTGGTTGTGCCTGTTTTCTTGTATCACGGCTGGAGGTGGCACCGGATGGAGGTGCTGGTGCAGTTGAAGTAGAAGATGCACGTGGTGTCCATGATGAAGGTCGGCCTGCAGAAAAGTTAGTTCGCCCCAATGCTTGTCGATCCTGCACTTCACGTTCAGCTTTACAAGCAAGATGGAATAAACGAGTGATATTAGTATACTCCTTATAGTCTAGAATGGTCTGAATCTCTCTATTTAATCCACCCAGAAAACGTGCAAGCATAGCTTCATTCTCCTCAACAATACCACATCTAATCATGCCAGTTTGTAATTCCTGATAATATTCTTCTACAGAGTTTTTCCCTTGTCTTAAACGCTGCAATTTTTGAAGCAATTCACGTTGATAATATGGTGGAACCCAACGCGTACGCATAGCAGTTTTCAAAGCAGCCCAAGTAGTTGGAATAGGATATAATCTACAATGTTCAGACCACCATACACATGCAAAACTAGTGAAAGCACAAACGGCAGCAGCAACTCGTCTCTCCTCAGGATATTGTAAACATGTAAATCGTTGTTCAGTTTCTAACTCCCAAGTAAGATATATATCAGGAACATATCTACCCTCAAATGGTGGAATATTCAATTTCAGTTTAGGAATATGGACATCATCTCGTACCTGAGGTGGTGGTGCAGGCCTACCATTACGAATATATACCTGAGGTCGACCTGCTGGTGGTGGTACAGGTGGCTGCACGTAGTGTTGATTTTGATCAACCTCATCCTCATAATCTCCCACATAATCATCCTCCTCCGCATCAGCAGCAGGAGCCACAGAAGAATCAACAGCAGCACCAACAGTTTGGCCAAACGCAAGAGGAACACGGCTTGCTCGGCGGAGGTCTGCTTCGCGACGTGGAGGTAGTCGTTGTTGTAGTTGTTGGAGAGGTGCGTTAGGTGCAGCGGGTGGTGGTGGTGGAAGACGCGCGAGCAATTCATTAAACTTGTTATCGAGCTTTGTTTCGAACGTCTTCTCAAGGCCAGTGATCTTCTCCATGGCCTCTTCAAAATTGTTCAGCACATCTTGCACCTGTTCAGTCATCATTTGCTGAAACTTATCATGAAGCTCCTTGTTCGATAAATTCTCCCAGTCAATCTCGTCGGCTTGTGATCCTGGCATGGTTAGCAGCAATAGAAACACACAAGAATATGATCCTACAGACTACGAACAAATGGTGGTGGTGGGTGTCACAAATCCGTCAAGCAAATCTCAAATTCTTACCAGTTCTTACCCAGCAGCAGGCGGTGATCGGCAACCGTTGTAGTCAAAAACTCTCAAAGCTTGGATAGAGCGATTACCAGGGAGAGTCAAACGCACGACGTAGATGTATGTGGAGCTGGGAAGGCTTATACTATGGTAGCAAAAAGGGTCAGCAATAATCAATTCAGAGATGCAAAGTTGAATAAACGCTCAACGACGGTACTGTGCTGGTCCTAGGCTAGACTGTGCTAGAGACGCGAGCCTAGAACACCAACAAAATCACGGCGCGGCACGTAAACAAGGGAAAAGCACACTCTGAATTTTTTTTTCGCTCTTTTTTTTTTGCGCTCTATTTTTTGTGCTGCTTTTTTTTTTGCGAAAAATCACTATAATGGCGAGTGTCTCAAAACTCTTCGTAGCTCAAACTGACAGGATGGGCACGAAATTTTTCGACCAATTTTTTTTTTTTTCGACTGCCCGGACCCAAAAACTGGAAACGGGTCAAAAAAAACTTCCTATAATGGCACCTGTCTCAAAACACTCAGAAACACCTAAAAATAGGATAGCCAGAATTTTTTTCGAAAAATGCGTTTTCCGAAACCTACTCCGCTAAGGAAACACAAATCGGAATCTAGATGGATCCCGAAAACAAACCTAATAAGCAAAGAACTCAGATTGGTGGTGGATATATGGTGGTGGTATATGGCAGCGGTGGTGGTAGCGGTGGTAGTATATGGATATGGATCGGTGGTGGTATATGGACACGGATTGGTGGTGGTATATGGATACGGATTCGGTGCGGTGGTGGTAGATGGCAGGGGTGATGATGATGGTGCGGCGGCGGCGTGACAACTTATGACCAGAACCCGAAACTCTAAAGGACTAGACTCTAAGACCAGCAACTAGACACGACGATGCAACCGCAAATTCAACAAAGCAAAACCCTAAAAAGATTATGCAAGGCTCAGATTGGTTCGGATATGATGAACTAACCCTAATTTTTTTTGTGGCTTTTTCGTGGACTATAGGTATGAAGAACAGACTCGATCTAAACTACGAAAAACTGTAAAATCTCACCGAGCAACCTGGAAATCTGATACCACTTGATAGAGGCAAAGGTGTCCCGTCTTTCGATGAGATGGTGGATTTCGCTTTGGTGGAAGTCGACTTTGACGACCCAACTACGAACGTGCGAGGACGTCGCGCCTTAGCAATCGCTAAACCAACTCCGAGAGGTTATTGACCACGCCGGAGCACGATCAACCTGACCACGAGGGTCTGTTTCCTGCGAGCAAACGAAGAACAAGCAAGAAACTAAGATTGCAATCTGGATATTGCGAATATAAGATGAAAGCTTTATTGATCAAGGTGGGGTTCTGTGACGCCTTTGTCTGGTCGTTGAACACAAACGAAGTACGCGAAGTTGCAGCTATGGCGAACTTTTAATCTAAACAAAACTCAAAGTCTAAACGATGCCCTAAGGGCTGTATATATGGAGGAAGAGGGGGGAATTTCGTGGCCCTTGGTGGAGGGGTCCGAAATCAACCCTATCTCTTGTTTCCCCACACATACGGACTCTAAAAATAGCCTATACTTATGTATTTCGAAATTACATGGGCCTGGCCCAATAATAAGGTGACGCAGCACCTAAAATAGCCTCGGGACGAAATTTATGAAGTGGCATCTTGTATATTTCGTCCAAGGCTTCATGCACCCATTATGGTGGCTTCAAAGTCCTGAAATCATCACTTGTAACTCCGTTCTTGTTCCCCTTGCGCGTGCCATCATCTCCATGCTTGTTCTTGCTCCAATGTTCATCCTTCTCCAAGCTAGGCCCTTCATTTGTAAGCAAAACAAATGTATTCAATTTAGGCAGCATCATATTTGATGAGGACATCAATACAATTGTTACACCCACAGCCCCTGCTGCTATACATACTGGACCAATTACTAGAGCTCGTGCACGCCAATAAATTACCAGGTACTTTCGTTTCTTGGTAATGATTCTAATGTTCATGAGAATATGATGCTGCCTAAATTGGATACATTTGTTTTGCTTACAAATGAAGGGCCTAGCTTGGAGAAGGATGAACATTGGAGCAAGAACAAGCATGGAGATGATGGCATGCGCAAGGGGAACAAGAACGGAGTTACAAGTGATGATTTCAGGACTTTGAAGCCACCATAATGGGTGCATGAAGCCTTGGACGAAATATACAAGATGCCACTTCCTAAATTTCGTCCCGAGGCTATTTTAGGTGCTGCGTCACCTTATTATTGGGCCAGGCCCATGTAATTTCGAAATACATAAGTATAGGCTATTTTTAGAGTCCGTATGTGTGGGGAAACAAGAGATAGGGTTGATTTCGGACCCCTCCACCAAGGGCCACGAAATTCCCCCCCCCCTCTTCCTCCATATATACAGCCCTTAGGGCATCGTTTAGACTTTGGGTTTTGTTTAGATTAAAAGTTCGCCATAGCTGCAACTTCGCGTACTTCGTTTGTGTTCAACGACCAGACAAAGGCGTCACAGAACCCCACCTTGATCAATAAAGCTTTCATCTTATATTCGCAATATCCAGATTGCAATCTTAGTTTCTTGCTTGTTCTTCGTTTGCTCGCAGGAAACAGACCCTCGTGGTCAGGTTGATCGTGCTCCGGCGTGGTCAATAACCTCTCGGAGTTGGTTTAGCGATTGCTAAGGCGCGACGTCCTCACACGTTCGTAGTCGGATCGTCAAAGTCGACTTCCACCAAAGCGAAATCCACCATCTCATCGAAAGACGGGACACCTTTGCCTCTATCACCTTGAGAAGACGTTCGAAACAAAGCTCGATAACAAGTTTAATGAATTGCTCGCGCGTCTTCCACCACCACCACCCGCTGCACCTAACGCACCTCTCCAACAACAACAACAACGACTACCTCCACGTCGCGAAGCAGACCTCCGCCGAGCAAGCCGTGTTCCTCTTGCGTTTGGCCAAACTGTTGGTGCTGCTGTTGATACTTCTGTGGCTCCTGCTGCTGATGCGGAGGAGGATGATTATGTGGGAGATTATGAGGATGAGGTTGATCAAAATCAACACTACGTGCAGCCACCTGTACCACCACCAGCAGGTCGACCTCAGGTATATATTCGTAATGGTAGGCCTGCACCACCACCTCAGGTACGAGATGATGTCCATATTCCTAAACTGAAATTGAATATTCCACCATTTGAGGGTAGATATGTTCCTGATATATATCTTACTTGGGAGTTAGAAACTGAACAACGATTTACATGTTTACA
The DNA here is from genome assembly GCF_002162155.2 of Triticum dicoccoides. Classification (NCBI taxonomy): domain Eukaryota; kingdom Viridiplantae; phylum Streptophyta; class Magnoliopsida; order Poales; family Poaceae; genus Triticum; species Triticum dicoccoides. The sequence continues at coordinate 185,349 of NW_021300310.1, forward strand.
ATATCCTGAGGAGAGACGAGTTGCTGTTGCCGTTTGTGCTTTCACTAGTTTTGCATGTGTATGGTGGTCTGAACATTGTAGATTATATCCTATTCCAACTACTTGGGCTGCTTTGAAAACTGCTATGCGTACGCGTTGGGTTCCACCATATTATCAACGTGAATTGCTTCAAAAATTGCAACGTTTAAGACAAGGGAAAAATTCTGTAGAAGAATATTATCAGGAATTACAAACTGGCATGATTAGATGTGGTATTGTTGAGGAGAATGAAGCTATGCTTGCACGTTTTCTGGGTGGATTAAATAGAGAGATTCAGACCATTCTAGACTATAAGGAGTATACTAATATCACTCGTTTATTCCATCTTGCTTGTAAAGCTGAACGTGAAGTGCAGGATCGACAAGCATTGGGGCGAACTAACTTTTCTGCAGGCCGACCTTCATCATGGACACCACGTGCATCTTCTACGTCAACTGCACCAGCACCTCCATCCGGTGCCACCTCCAGCCGTGATACAAGAAAACAGGCACAACCACCATTATCTGCCAAGAGCGCACCTGCGGGGCCTGCACAGCGTTCTTCTTCTTCCATGGCATCAACAGGGCACACAAGTGATGATGAGGACATCAATACGATTGTTACACCCACAGCCCCTGCTGCTATACATACTGGACCAATTACTAGAGCTCGTGCACGCCAACTAAATTACCAGGTACTTTCGTTTCTTGGTAATGATTCTAATGTTCATGAGAATATGATGCTGCCTAAATTGGATACATTTGTTTTGCTTACAAATGAAGGGCCTAGCTTGGAGAAGGATGAACATTGGAGCAAGAACAAGCATGGAGATGATGGCATGCGCAAGGGGAACAAGAACGGAGTTACAAGTGATGATTTCAGGACTTTGAAGCCACCATAATGGGTGCATGAAGCCTTGGACGAAATATACAAGATGCCACTTCATAAATTTCGTCCCGAGGCTATTTTAGGTGCTGCGTCACCTTATTATTGGGCCAGGCCCATGTAATTTCGAAATACATATGTATAGGCTATTTTTAGAGTCCGTATGTGTGGGGAAACAAGAGATAGGGTTGATTTCGGACCCCTCCACCAAGGGCCACGAAATTCCCCCCTCTTCCTCCATATATACAGCCCTTAGGGCATCGTTTAGACTTTGGGTTTTGTTTAGATTAAAAGTTCGCCATAGCTGCAACTTCGCGTACTTCGTTTGTGTTCAACGACCAGACAAAGGCGTCACAGAACCCCACCTTGATCAATAAAGCTTTCATCTTATATTCGCAATATCCAGATTGCAATCTTAGTTTCTTGCTTGTTCTTCGGTTGCTCGCAGGAAACAGACCCTCGTGGTCAGGTTGATCGTGCTCCGGCGTGGTCAATAACCTCTCAGAGTTGGTTTAGCGATTGCTAAGGCGCGACGTCCTCGCACGTTCGTAGTCGGATCGTCAAAGTCGACTTCCACCAAAGCGAAATCCACCATCTCATCGAAAGACGGGACACCTTTGCCTCTATCAAGTGGTATCAGATTTCCAGGTTGCTCGGTGAGATTTTACAGTTTTTCGTAGTTTAGATCGAGTCTGTTCTTCATACCTAGAGTCCACGAAAAAGCCACAAAAAAATTAGGGTTGGTTCATCATATCCGAACCAATCTGAGCCTTGCATAATCTTTTTAGGGTTTTGCTTTGTTGAATTTGCGGTTGCATCGTCGTGTCTAGTTGCTGGTCTTAGAGTCTAGTCTTTTAGAGTTTCGAGTTCTGGTCATAAGTTGTCACGCCGCCGCCGCACCATCATCATCGCCCCTGCCATCTACCACCACCGCACCGAATCCGTATCCATATACCACCACCAATCCGTGTCCATATACCACCACCGATCCATATCCATATACTACCACCGCTACCACCACCGCTGCCATATACCACCACCATATATCCACCACCAATCCGAGTTCTTTGCTTATTAGGTTTGTTTTCGGGATCCATCTAGATTCCGATTCGTGTTTCCTTGCCGGAGTAGGTTTCGGAAAAAAAAAAAGAGTCGGGTAGCCACGCTCCGTTTAGGCCCAAAATTTTTCGAAAACACATTTTTCGGAAAAATTTCTGGCTATCCTATTTTTAGGTGTTTCTGAGTGTTTTGAGACAGGTGCCATTATAGGAAGTTTTTTTTTGACCCGTTTCCAGTTTTTGGGTCCGGGCAGTCGAAAAAAATAAATTCAGAGTGTGCTTTTCCCTTGTTTGCGTGCCGCGCCGTGATTTTGTTAGTGTTCTAGGCTCGCGTCTCTAGCACAGTCTAGCCTAGGACCAGCACAGTACCGTCGTTGAGCGTTTATTCAACTTTGCATCTCTGAATTGATTATTGCTGACCCTTTTTTGCTACCATATTATAAGCCTTCCCAGCTCCACATACATCTACGTCGTGCGTTTGACTCTCCCTGGTAATCGCTCTATCCAAGCTTTGAGAGTTTTTGACTACAACGGTTGCCGATCACCGCCTGCTGCTGGGTAAGAACTGGTAAGAATTTGAGATTTGCTTGACGGATTTGTGACACCCACCACCACCACTTGTTCGTAGTCTGTAGGATCATATTCTTGTGTGTTTCTATTGCTGCTAACCATGCCAGGATCACAAGCTGACGAGATTGACTGGGAGAATTTATCGAACAAGGAGCTTCATGATAAGTTTCAGCAAATGATGACTGAACAGGTGCAAGATGTGCTGAACAATTTTGAAGAGGCCATGGAGAAGATCACTGGCCTTGAGAAGACGTTCGAAACAAAGCTCGATAACAAGTTTAGTGAATTGCTCGCGCGTCTTCCACCACCACCACCCGCTGCACCTAACGCACCTCTCCAACAACAACAACAACGACTACCTCCACGTCGTGAAGCAGACCTCCGCCGAGCAAGCCGTGTTCCTCTTGCGTTTGGCCAAACTGTTGGTGCTGCTGTTGATACTTCTGTGGCTCCTGCTGCTGATGCGGAGGAGGATGATTATGTGGGAGATTATGAGGATGAGGTTGATCAAAATCAACACTACGTGCAGCCACCTGTACCACCACCAGCAGGTCGACCTCAGGTATATATTCGTAATGGTAGGCCTGCACCACCACCTCAGGTACGAGATGATGTCCATATTCCTAAACTGAAATTGAATATTCCACCATTTGAGGGTAGATATGTTCCTGATATATATCTTACTTGGGAGTTAGAAACTGAACAACGATTTACATGTTTACAATATCCTGAGGAGAGACGAGTTGCTGTTGCCGTTTGTGCTTTCACTAGTTTTGCATGTGTATGGTGGTCTGAACATTGTAGATTATATCCTATTCCAACTACTTGGGCTGCTTTGAAAACTGCTATGCGTACGCGTTGGGTTCCACCATATTATCAACGTGAATTGCTTCAAAAATTGCAACGTTTAAGACAAGGGAAAAATTCTGTAGAAGAATATTATCAGGAATTACAAACTGGCATGATTAGATGTGGTATTGTTGAGGAGAATGAAGCTATGCTTGCACGTTTTCTGGGTGGATTAAATAGAGAGATTCAGACCATTCTAGACTATAAGGAGTATACTAATATCACTCGTTTATTCCATCTTGCTTGTAAAGCTGAACGTGAAGTGCAGGATCGACAAGCATTGGGGCGAACTAACTTTTCTGCAGGCCGACCTTCATCATGGACACCACGTGCATCTTCTACTTCAACTGCACCAGCACCTCCATCCGGTGCCACCTCCAGCCGTGATACAAGAAAACAGGCACAACCACCATTATCTGCCAAGAGCGCACCTGCGGGGCCTGCACAGCGTTCTTCTTCTTCCATGGCATCAACAGGGCACACAAGTGATGAGTCCGCTAGTGACTATGATGAGGAGACTTTGGCTCTTATTACACGTGAAGAACATGGTGGAGATGATTCTGATCATGAGACGCAATACATGGCTCCTGAAGACGCTGACAGGTATGAATGTTTAGTTGCTCAACGTGTTTTGAGTGTGCAGGTCACACAAGCTGAGCAAAATCAGAGGCACAATTTGTTCCATACCAAGGGAGTTGTGAAGGAACGTTCTGTGCGCGTCATCATAGACGGAGGGAGCTGCAACAACTTGGCTAGCATGGAGATGGTGGAGAAGCTTTCTCTCACCACAAGACCACATCCACATCCTTACTACATCCAATGGTTCAACAACAGCGGCAAGGTTAAGGTAACACGTACTGTTCGTGTGCATTTTAGTATCTCTACATATGCTGATTATGTTGATTGTGATGTGGTACCTATGCAAGCATGTTCCTTATTACTTGGTAGACCATGGCAATTTGATAAAAATTCTGTACACCATGGTAGAAACAATCACTATACACTTGTTCATAAGGGTAAAAATATTACTTTGCTTCCTATGACTCCTGATTCCATTTTGAAAGATGATATTAATAGAGCTAATAAAGCAAAACAGGAGACGAATAAGAGTGAAAATCAGATTGTGGCAAAAGAATTTGAGCAACAAATGAAGCCTAATAATAAACCATCTAGTGTTGCTTCTGAAATTAAATTGAAAAGTGCATGTTTATTTGCCACCAAATCTGATATTGATGAGCTAGATTTCAGCAAATCTGTTTGCTATGCTTTTGTGTGCAAAGAGGCATTATTTTCATTCGAGGACGTGCCTTCCTCTTTGCCTCCTGCTGTCACTAACATTTTGCAGGAGTTCGCTGACGTCTTTCCACAAGACGTGCCACCGGGATTACCGCCTATTCGAGGGATTGAGCATCAGATTGACTTAATTCCCGGTGCTTCACTGCCAAACCGTGCACCATACCGTACCAATCCAGAGGAGACGAAGGAGATTATGCGTCAAGTACAAGAGCTTCTCGACAAAGGTTATATACGCGAATCCCTTAGTGATAGAGGCAAAGGTGTCCCGTCTTTCGATGAGATGGTGGATTTCGCTTTGGTGGAAGTCGACTTTGACGATCCGACTACGAACGTGCGAGGACGTCGCGCCTTAGCAATCGCTAAACCAACTCTGAGAGGTTATTGACCACGCCGGAGCACGATCAACCTGACCACGAGGGTCTGTTTCCTGCGAGCAAACGAAGAACAAGCAAGAAACTAAGATTGCAATCTGGATATTGCGAATATAAGATGAAAGCTTTATTGATCAAGGTGGGGTTCTGTGACGCCTTTGTCTGGTCGTTGAACACAAACGAAGTACGCGAAGTTGCAGCTATGGCGAACTTTTAATCTAAACAAAACCCAAAGTCTAAACGATGCCCTAAGGGCTGTATATATGGAGGAAGAGGGGGGAATTTCGTGGCCCTTGGTGGAGGGGTCCGAAATCAACCCTATCTCTTGTTTCCCCACACATACGGACTCTAAAAATAGCCTATACTTATGTATTTCGAAATTACATGGGCCTGGCCCAATAATAAGGTGACGCAGCACCTAAAATAGCCTCGGGTCGAAATTTATGAAGTGGCATCTTGTATATTTCGTCCAAGGCTTCATGCACCCATTATGGTGGCTTCAAAGTCCTGAAATCATCACTTGTAACTCCGTTCTTGTTCCCCTTGCGCATGCCATCATCTCCATGCTTGTTCTTGCTCCAATGTTCATCCTTCTCCAAGCTAGGCCCTTCATTTGTAAGCAAAACAAATGTATCCAATTTAGGCAGCATCATATTCTCATGAACATTAGAATCATTACCAAGAAACGAAAGTACCTGGTAATTTAGTTGGCGTGCACGAGCTCTAGTAATTGGTCCAGTATGTATAGCAGCACGGGCTGTGGGTGTAACAATTGTATTGATGTCCTCATCATCCTCCCCTTCTTGAAATGAAGTCGTCCTCGACGGAAGTTCATCTTCCTCACCCAAATAAGGCTTCAAATCTGCAATGTTAAAAGTGGGACTAACCCCAAAATCTGCAGGCAGCTCAAGTTTATATGCATTATCATTTATTTTCTCTAACACCTTAAAGGGACCATCAGCACGTGGCATTAACTTTGATTTGCGTAAATCAGGAAATCTATCCTTACGCAAATGTAACCAAACAAGATCTCCAGGTGCAAACACAACATGTTTTCTACCCTTATCTCCAGCAAGTTTATATTTAGCATTCATACGCTCAATGTTTTCCTTAGTTAACTCATGCATTTTTAAAATCAATTCAGCACGTTGTTTAGCATCAAAATTAACCTTCTCCGAAGATGGAAGAGGCAACAAATCAATAGGTCCACGAGGTAGGAAACCATACACAACTTCAAAAGGGCACATCTTAGTAGTAGAATGCAATGAACGATTATAAGCAAATTCAATATGAGGCAAGCATTCCTCCCACATTTTCTTATTATTCTTCAAAACAGCCCTAAGCATAGTAGACAACGTTCTATTGACTACTTCAGTTTGTCCATCAGTTTGGGGGTGACAAGTAGTACTAAAAAGCAGTTTAGTCCCCAACTTAGCCCATAAACATCTCCAAAAGTGGCTAAGAAATTTAGTATCACGATCTGAAACAATAGTATTTGGCACACCATGCAAGCGAATAATTTCACGAAAGAACAAATCAGCAACATTAACAGCATCATCGCTTTTATGACATGGTATAATGATAGAGGCGAGGGTCCCGATCTTTCGATGAGATGATAACTATCGATTTGGTGGAGACGACATTGACGATCCGACTACAAACGTGCACGACGTTGCGCCTTAGCAATCGCTAAACCAATCTCCTGAGGTTACTTACAATGCTGGAAGCACGGTCAGCCTGACCACGAAGGTCTATTCCTGCAAGCAATCGAAGAACGAGCAAGAATATGATAAAGCAATCTGAATATTGCAAATATATATGAAGTATTGATAATGGTGGGGATCCGAAAGCGGTCTTGGTCTGGTCGTTGGACACAAACGAAGTACACGAAGTTGCAATGGCTAACTTTTAACTAAACAAATCCCAAGGAAAAGCTACTAGATGGATCTACTTATATAGGAGCAAGGGGTGGCGGCCAAGGAGGTGGGAGGACGTCCCAAGGCAGCCTAAAACTAAATCTAGGTCGTACAAGGCCAATGGGCCCAAGTGGAGGTGATGTAACACCTTTGGACTTGTAGTTTGACTCGGATTCTGCTGCAGCATCAGATTGTTTCGTCCACAACTCAACGCTCCGGACGAATTTGAAGGTGATTCTAATTGGGTTGGAAAGTGCACGAAATCTAGTTTCCAACAAAAAAAGAATCACCCAATTCGGAGTCCGTATGAAAAACTTGTGTCCGTTTTGAGTCAGGTGTGTCTGTGCAGTCCGAATCTGAATCCAGAACGTGAGAGACTTGGACTCTATCTTCTCTTGGGCCAAAAGTGACGTGAGAGAACTTTTTGGACAGCAAATAAACATCTCTTTCTTCCTTATCTTCATATGTGGATTGTACAAATGTCCCATACACCTGCAATTAGACAAAACACAAAAGTGTGTGAAGTATTTTTGTTCTGGATAACATAAATAGATTATTGAATAGTTTGCACTAGAAATCACCTGACAAATATGCATATATGCAATATTTTTGGTCATATCCAAGGTAGTCATGTCCTCATCAAGGTTGATCAAAATCAGCACTACGTGCAGCCACCTGTACCACCACCAGCAGGTCGACCTCAGGTATATATTCGTAATGGTAGGCCTGCACCACCACCTCAGGTACGAGATGATGTCCATATTCCTAAACTGAAATTGAATATTCCACCATTTGAGGGTAGATATGTTCCTGATATATATCTTACTTGGGAGTTAGAAACTGAACAACGATTTACATGTTTACAATATCCTGAGGAGAGACGAGTTGCTGCTGCCGTTTGTGCTTTCACTAGTTTTGCATGTGTATGGTGGTCTGAACATTGTAGATTATATCCTATTCCAACTACTTGGGCTGCTTTGAAAACTGCTATGCGTACGCGTTGGGTTCCACCATATTATCAACGTGAATTGCTTCAAAAATTGCAACGTTTAAGACAAGGGAAAAATTCTGTAGAAGAATATTATCAGGAATTACAAACTGGCATGATTAGATGTGGTATTGTTGAGGAGAATGAAGCTATGCTTGCACGTTTTCTGGGTGGACTAAATAGAGAGATTCAGACTATTCTAGACTATAAGGAGTATACTAATATCACTCGTTTATTCCATCTTGCTTGTAAAGCTGAACGTGAAGTGCAGGATCGACAAGCATTGGGGCGAACTAACTTTTCTGCAGGCCGACCTTCATCATGGACACCACGTGCATCTTCTACTTCAACTGCACCAGCACCACCATCCGGTGCCACCTCCAGCCGTGAGACAAGAAAACAGGCACAACCACCATTATCTGCCAAGAGCGCACCTGCGGGGCCTGCACAGCATTCTTCTTCTTCCATGGCATCAACAGGGCACACAAGTGATATTATTTGTCGTCGTTGTAAGGGAGGAGGTCATTATGCGAGAGAATGCAAATCTCCGCGTGTGATGATTGCTACCGCGGATGGTGGATATGAGTCCGCTAGTGACTATGATGAGGAGACTTTGGCTCTTATTACACGTGAAGAACATGGTGGAGATGATTCTGATCATGAGACGCAATACATGGCTCCTGAAGACGCTGACAGGTATGAATGTTTAGTTGCTCAACGTGTTTTGAGTGTGCAGGTCACACAAGCTGAGCAAAATCAGAGGCACAATTTGTTCCATACCAAGGGAGTTGTGAAGGAACGTTCTGTGCGCGTCATAATAGACGGAGGGAGCTGCAACAACTTGGCTAGCATGGAGATGGTGGAGAAGCTTTCTCTCACCACAAGACGACATCCACATCCTTACTACATCCAATGGTTCAACAACAGCGGCAAGGTTAAGGTAACACGTACTGTTCGTGTGCATTTTAGTATCTCTACATATGCTGATTATGTTGATTGTGATGTGGTACCTATGCAAGCATGTTCCTTATTACTTGGTAGACCATGGCAATTTGATAAAAATTCTGTACACCATGGTAGAAACAATCACTATACTCTTGTTCATAAGGATAAAAATATTACTTTGCTTCCTATGACTCCTGATTCCATTTTGAAAGATGATATTAATAGAGCTAATAAAGCACAATAGGAGAAGAATAAGAGTGAAAATCAGATTGTGGCAAAAGAATTTGAGCAACAAATGAAGCCTAATAATAAACCATCTAGTGTTGCTTCTGAAATTAAATTGAAAAGTGCATGTTTATTTGCCACCAAATCTGATATTGATGAGCTAGATTTCAGCAAATCTGTTTGCTATGTTTTTGTGTGCAAAGAGGCATTATTTTCATTCGAGGACGTGCCTTCCTCTTTGCCTCCTGCTGTCACTAACATTTTGCAGGAGTTCGCTGACGTTTTTCCACAAGACGTGCCACTGGGATTACCACCTATTCGAGGGATTGAGCATCAGATTGACTTAATTCCCGGTGCTTCACTGCCAAACCGTGCACCATACCGTACCAATCCAGAGGAGACGAAGGAGATTATGCGTCAAGTACAAGAGCTTCTCGACAAAGGTTATATACGCGAATCCCTTAGTCCTTGTGATGTTCCTATTATTCTAGTGCCGAAAAAGGATGGTACATCACGTATGTGTGTTGATTGTAGAGGCATTAATAATATTACTATTCGTTATCGTCATCCTATTCCTAGGCTAGATGATATGCTTGATGAATTGAGTGGCTCTACAATATTCTCCAAAGTTCATTTGCGTAGTGGCTACCATCAAATTCGTATGAAATTGGGAGATGAATGGAAAACAGCATTTAAAACTAAGTTTGGATTATATGAGTGGTTAGTCATGCCTTTTGGGTTAACTAATGCACCTAGTACTTTCATGAGATTAATGAACGAAGTTTTACGTGCTTTCATTGGACGATTTGTGGTAGTTTACTTTGATGACATATTGATTTATAGCAGATCTTTGGAAGAACATTTGGAACATCTACGTGCTATTTTTATTGCTCTACGTGATGCGTCACCTTATTATTGGGCCAGGCCCATGTAATTTCGAAATACATAAGTATAGGCTATTTTTAGAGTCCGTATGTGTGGGGAAACAAGAGATAGGGTTGATTTCGGACCCCTCCACCAAGGGCCACGAAATTCCCCCCTCTTCCTCCATATATACAGCCCTTAGGGCATCGTTTAGACTTTGGGTTTTGTTTAGATTAAAAGTTCGCCATAGCTGCAACTTCGCGTACTTCGTTTGTGTTCAACGACCAGACAAAGGCGTCACAGAACCCCACCTTGATCAATAAAGCTTCCATCTTATATTCGCAATATCCAGATTGCAATCTTAGTTTCTTGCTTGTTCTTCGTTTGCTCGCAGGAAACAGACCCTCGTGGTCAGGTTGATCGTGCTCCGGCGTGGTCAATAACCTCTCGGAGTTGGTTTAGCGATTGCTAAGGCGCGACGTCCTCGCACGTTCGTAGTCGGATCGTCAAAGTCGACTTTGACCAAAGCGAAATCCACCATCTCATCGAAAGACGGGACACCTTTGCCTCTATCAATATTCTCATGAACATTAGAATCATTACCAAGAAATGAAAGTACCTGGTAATTTAGTTGGCGTGCACGAGCTCTAGTAATTGGTCCAGTATGTATAGCAGCAGGGGCTGTGGGTGTAACAATTGTATTGATGTCCTCATCAAAAGAATCACCCAATTCGGAGTCCGTATGAAAAAGTTGTTGGCGTTTTGAGTCAGGTATGTCTGTGTAGTCCGAATCTGAATCCAGAACGTGAGAGACTTGGACTCTATCTTCTCTTGGCCCAAAAGTGACGTGAAAGAACTTTTTGAACAACACTTAAACATCTCTTTCTCCCTTATCTTCATATGTGAATTGTACAAATATCACATACACCTACAATTAGACAAAACACAAAAGTGTGTGAAGTATTTTTGTTCTGGATAACATAAATAGATTATTGAATAGTTTGCACTAGAAATCACCTGACAAATATGCATGTATGCAATATTTTTGGTCGTATCCAAGGTAGTCATGTCCTCATCATCCTCCCCTTTTTGAAAACAAAGCCGTCCTCGGCGTTGCTTAATCTGAAATGTGGCTAACAAAAGAGACAAGGTATACATGTTGTATATGTATATGTCATCCATTTTTACTTCCCTTGATTTTTGCACATATGAGACATGTATACATGAGTAACTTTCATAGATCATAAAATATAAAGCCAAAATATTATCATAAGTAAAAGGCATGAAAATATTGCAACTCGGTTTGCACATATAAGTGAAGCTCTTATTCCTATCAAAAGATTGACAATATTCATCATTAAACCATCCCAACATTGGTGAATAAACCTTACTTGCATCAAATTTACATGCTACAACATGCTTAAATAAGCAAACATGCAATAAGTCATTCAACACAGAATCATCACCAAGATTAGAGGTCATATCAAAATGATTAAACATTGGTTCTTTTGCATCAATAGTTAATTCAATGGGTGCACTCAAAATTGTTGGTATTTCAGTTGTTTGATCACATGGCAAAGTCAAATTATCAACGTAGTCCTCTAAAATAGGTGGTGTGATCAAAGTAGTGGGTAGCTCATCAGATGGTGCATTCAAATTGACAAGGCATTCATCATTCTCATGTAGAGATGGAAGATCAGTACCTTTGTCATTACCTCTTATGATCAACTCAGATGATGTAGCCACTCTTGGGGGCGATGTGTCACATGGTGGAGGTGATGTAGTCCTGACAATAACGGATGTGGTTGTCATAGTATGCCTAGTAGTTGAAGGAACAATCATATCAACTCTTGGAATGTGCACTGTGCGCTTGTTCTCCTCGTGGCCAACACGTCGTTTTATTTCCTGTTCAGCTTTGCAAGCAAGATGAAACAAATGGTCCATAGGATAACACTCTTCATGAATTAGTATCTCTTGAATATCATGGTTTAATCCTCCCCAAAATCTATCCATAAAATCATCTTCACTTTCTTCTAAAGAGGAATGCAACAAGGTAGTTTGTAAATCATCATAATATTTTGTTACAGTTTCACTACCTTGTTTTAAGTGTTGCAACTTCTTAATCATGTCACGAGTATAATAAGCAGGGACGAAAGTATGTCGCATGGCAAGTTTCAAATCATCCCAAGTAGTAGGTATATAATCAGGGTGTAACCGACAATATTCACTCCATCAAACCAAAGCATAACCAGTGAAAGAACCAACCGCAACCTTAACCTTTTTATGTTCATTGAAATTATGGGAAGCAAATATATTTTTTATGTCGAACTCCCATTCAATATATAAAGCAGGTTTAAAACGGCCATTAAATGGTGGTATAGATACATTAACCTGATCATGTGCATTTGGATGTTTGTGCACCTCTCGTGACGGTTGTGGTATTTGCAAAGGTGGTGGCACGTCTCCCGCGATCGACAAAGCCCATGAATTGACTCTGGATCCTGTCATGATTAGTAGAACAAGAAACGAAACCCAAAAATAATGTTCCTATAACTACTAGGATGTGGTGGTAAAACGCTCACAGTAAAGCAAATATCAATGTCTTACAAGTTCTTACCATGCAGCAAGCGGTGATCGGCAACCAGCGGTGTCAAGTAACTCCGAATATTGAGTAAAGCGATTGCCAGGGGAGCGTACGTATACACGGTGTAGAAATATGTGGAGCTGGGTTGGCTATATATGGTAGCAAAAGATTAGCAATAATCAATTCAAAGATGCAATGTTGAATAAACGCTCAACGACGGTACTGTGCTGGTCCTAGGCTAGACCGGACTAGAGACACGAGCCTAGAACACTAATGAGGTCACGGCGTAGCACAACTAGCATCAATGAAGGATACTAAGTAGCTCTTGACAGCAAGATATAAGTGAAGATCACAACGGCAGTGAAGATAATGATAAAAAACAACTGCCAAGCAGGATATACAACAACTCTCTCTCCAACTTTCCTCTTGAAAAGTTTGAGACAATTTTCTGATAAATTCTTTCAAAGAATGCTACTAACTCAAGCTTTCCAATACAAAAAGAATCACTCAATTCCGAGTTGAAATTAATAGATGGGATGATGGACAACGGAACGGATAATGATGCAGCGGCGGCGTGACTAATGTGAACAGAACTCAAAACTCTAAAGGAACTAGACACTAAGACCAGCAACTGACACGACGATGCAATCGATAATTCAACTATCCAAGCAATGAATAGAAAATTGCAAAGGCTCAGACTGGCTTGGATAAAGGATGAACAGATCTAACTTTTTTTTGTGGCTTTTTCTTGGACAATAGGTAAGAAAATAAATCTAATCTAAGAAAAACTGGAACTTCTCACCGAGCAACCTGAAAACTGATACCACTTGATAGAGGCGGGGGTCCCGATCTTTCGATGAGATGATAACTATCGATTTGGTGGAGACGACTTTGACGATCCGACTACAAACGTGCACGACGTTGCGCCTTAGCAATCGCTAAACCAATCTCCTGAGGTTATTGACCACGCCGGAGCACGATCAACCTGACCACGAAGGTCTATTCCTGCAAGCAGTCGAAGAACGAGCAAGAATATGATAAAAGCAATCTGAATATTGCGAATATATATGAAGTATTGATAAAGGTGGGGATCCGTAAGCGGTCTTGGTCTGGTCGTTGGACACAAACGAAGTACACGAAGTTGCAATGGCTAACTTTTAACTAAACAAATCCCAAGGGAAAAGCTACTAGATAGATCTACTTATATAGGAGCAAGGGGTGGCGGCCTAGGAGGTGGGAGGACGTCCCAAGGCAGCCTAAAACTAACCCTAGGTCGTACAGGGCCAATGGGCCCAAGTGGAGGTGATGCAACACCTTTGGACTTGTTGTTTGACTTGGATTCTGCTGTAGCGTCTGATTGTTTCGTCTACATCTCAATGCTCCGGACGAATTTGAAGGTCAATCCAATTGGGCTGCAAAGAGCACGAAATCTAGAATCCAACAAAAAAAGAATCACCCAATTCGGAGTCCGTATGAAAAAGTTGTTGGCGTTTTGAGTCAGGTATGTCTGTGTAGTCCGAATCTGAATCCAGAACGTGAGAGACTTGGACTCTATCTTCTCTTGGCCCAAAAGTGACGTGAAAGAACTTTTTGAACAGCACTTAAACATCTCTTTCTCCCTTATCTTCATATGTGAATTGTACAAATATCACATACACCTACAATTAGACAAAAGACAAAAGTGTGTGAAGTATTTTTGTTCTGGATAACATAAATAGATTATTGAATAGTTTGCACTAGAAATCACCTGACAAATATGCATGTATGCAATATTTTTGGTCGTATCCAAGGTAGTCATCTCCTCATCAATGGGATGAATCAAAATCTCCTAAAATGTATGAGGAAACTATGGGGGTCTCCTCATGAGCAATGTTGGAAACGTCATATGGAGAAAATGGACAACATCCAAAACAACACATATCCGTAGCTAGATGGTTATGGCATGGCATATGAGATAAATAATGCAAAGGTAGCATATCAATATCATCACAAGAAAAACAAATGCCAATAACCATGGGCTTGTCATCTATGCCATAAGTGCAAATTGGGTTAATCTTAATGGCATATGCATAGTCTGATGCGGAGCATCCCAAGGTCATCTCCATGGACCTACCATCGTCTCATCAAGTGCCTAGTGGACCCATGACTCGATCACGTGCAAGAGCTCTTGAAACCGAGGTGACATCTCTCCTCTCACAATTCCACCTCGATGCACATGAAGCATGGCTACTACCTCATATGGACACTTTGTGCATACTTAGGTACCATCGAGAAGCTAACGAGCAAGGACAAGAAGAAGAGGAAGATGGACGAGAAGACGGAGAAGGAGGGCTGAAGGAAAAGTCCCAGCCACCGGATGACTGGCCGGGACCAGACGTGCGGCGCCTGAAGCCTTAGCCGGACCCCAGCGAGCGGACGTCCGGTCCAGACCGGACGACCGGTGCCCCTGCACCCGAAGCAAACAAGCGGACGTCCGGTCCGGACAGGATGACCGGCGCACCTGCATCCGAACCAACATCAACGGAAGTCCGATGTTTCCGGACGTCCGGCACTCCCATCACAGAACCGAACCAGCGGACGTCCGGAGGACACCGGACGACCGGCCTCTCCTGAGTCACCGGACGACTGGCCACCATCAGACGTCCGGTACCTGGCTACGTCTAGATTCGGGCCCGAGGCCCATGTACCCCTACTTTTGCCCCTATTTGCACTTAGACTATATATAGACGTTCTATTCCTTCTAGGTAGGGTCCGCAAATGTTTAGCTCATATTTGTGAGAGAGCTTTGCTCATCCACTTGGTTACCTTCTCCTCAGAGATTCGAGCTTCCAGCGGAGAAGATCCCCCAAGCTGATTCAAGCCCCCTTTACGGGAAGATCCCCTTGTGGATTCAAGACCTCCTCACGAAGAAGAACCGGTTACCGTGTATCGTCCTTAGTTGTCTGTGGATTCGTGTATCTCTACCTATGTACTCGAGGATCTAGCCCATTTGTGACTTATTCATGTCGGTTTAGTGATTTACTCCTGTGTTTTCCCTCTGTCCTTCGTGATTTCCTCGGGATCCGCTCCTTTCGTGAAAGATCGGGCGAATAGGGTCTCTACCCTACATCATCTTGGTATCTAGAGCAAGGTTGATCATGATTTCGGAGCCCTGTCTTCGTTTTCTAGCTTGATTTTTTTATTTTTCGTCCCAATCCGAAAATCCCCACAAAAATAGCCCCAAAATTTTTTCTTGTGTTTTGTGAGTTTTGATGATGTTTTGTTGGTTTTGATCCGTGAATTTGTTGTGTTGCAAGTGGATCTAGCCATCCCCCACCATTTCCACCTCGAAATCCATCCAAAATCCACAAAATCCCATCAATTTGGACCCCGACCCACCGGACGACTGCAACTTTCCGGACGTCCGGAGCCGCAGGAACCACCGGACGTCCGACCTTACTAGACGACCGGAACCTCTAACCCGAGCTGAAATTAGCGGATTTCCGACCCGACCGGACGTCCGGCGACCGGACATCCGTCCATTCCGGACGACCGCTACTCTAAAAACAGATTTCGCTCAAATTTTTTTTAGGCTTCCACCACATCATGCGCTACACCACCACCGACTTCCGCAAACCTTTCCAATATCCCAACCCACACCACCACTTACCCACTACCTACTTCGATACAATTGCTACTTTGAGGTTTGAGAATTCGAGTTGCGGTACCATATCCTTTTGTGTTTCGGCTATCTAGGTACGGTTCGTCATCGACATCACCACCGCTCATTTCGCCACGGACGCGTCATCAACAACGACCACCTCGACCTCGACTACAAGTATGAGAATCAATCATCATGTGTAATGCAAAGCATGGGTCACGAATGCATGGCAAAGGCATAGTAATGAACATATCATGCAAAGTGAACATGGCAAGATGGGCATAGAATAGGTAATGGATAATAACCCATAGCCAAGGGAGGGCCATGTAGAAGAAATGCGCGAAGTCTTTGCGCGAAGAGAGCGGTGGGAAAGACAATCCATGGCATCCCAAGTCATCGTTGCTCTCTAGAGCTCGTTTTGTCAACTCGTGGGATTGCGAGGTTGACAAGAATTCAAGCGTACCTACACAAAGGAGACACAAACGAAAGAAATTGTGCGCGTGGTAAATGTACACATCATCCATCATGATGTGTATGTGCACGTGAGAGTTAGCACAAGATAAGCATTGCTCAAAGAAATTTGATGCATGGTATAAGAACATGTCATCCATCATGAAAGAATAGTTATTGTGTATAACACGATGGGGATGCAAATTGAGCATACAAGTATAAGGATCATGCAATGGATGGGATGAATCAAAATCTCCTAAAATGTATGAGGAAACTATGAGGGTCTCCTCATGAGCAATGTTGGAAATGTCATATGGAGAAAAGACAACATCCAAAACAATACATATCCGTAGTTAGATGGTTATGGCATGGCATATGAGATAAATAATGCAAAGGTAGCATATCAAGATCATCACAAGAAAAACAAATGCTAATAACCATGGGCTTGTCATCTATGCCATAAGTGTAAATTGGGTTAATCTTAATGGCATATGCATAGTCTGATGCGGAGCATCCCAAGGTCATCCCCATGGACCTACCATCGTCTCATCAAGTGCCTAGTGGAGCCATGACTCGATCACGTGCAAGAGCTCTTGAAACCGAGGTGACATCTCTCCTCTCACAATTCCACCTCGATGCACATGAAGCATGGCTACTACCTCACATGGACACTTTGTGCATACTCAGGTACAATGGAGAAGCTAAGGAGCAAGGACAAGAAGAAGAGGAAGATGGACGAGAAGACGGAGAAGAAGGAGGGCTGAAGGAAAAGTCCCAGCCACCGGACGACCGGCCGGGACCGGACGTCCGGCGCCTGAAGCCTCAGCCGAACCCCAGCGAGTGGACGTCCGGTCCAGACCGGATGACTGGTGCCCCTGCACCCGAGGCAAACGAGCGGACGTCCGGTCCGGACCGGACGACCGGCGCACCTGCATCCGAACCAACATCAATGGAAGTCCGACGTTTCTGGACGTCCGGCACTCCCATCACAGAACCGAACCAGCGGACATCCGGAGGACACCGGACGACCGGCCGCTCCTAAATCACCGGACGACCGGCCACCAGCGGACGTCCGGTACCTGGTTGCGTCCAGATTCGGGCCCGAGGCCCATGTACCCCTACTTTCGCCCCCATTTGCACTTAGACTATATATAGACGTTCTATTCCTTCTAGCTAGGGTCAGCAAATGTTTAGCTCATATTTGTGAGAGAGCTTTGCTCATCCACTTGGTTACCTTCTCCTCGGAGATTCGAGCCTCCACCGGAGAAGATCCCCCAAGCGGATTCAAGCCCCTTTTACGGGAAGATCCCCTTGTGGATTCAAGACCTCCTCATGGAGAAGAACCGGTTACCGTGTATCGTCCTTAGTTGTCCGTGGATTCGTGTATCTCTACCTATGTACTCGAGGATCTAGCCCATTTGTGACTTATTCGTGTCGGTTTAGTGATTTTCTCCTGTGTTTTCCCTCCGTTCTACCCCGTGTTCTTCGTGATTTCCTCGGGATCCGCTCCTTTCGTGAAAGATCGGGCGAATAGGGTCTCTACCCTACATCAACTTGGTATCTAGAGCAAGGTTGATCACGATTTCGGAGCCCCCTCTTCGTTTTCTAGCTTGATTTTGTTGTTTTTCGTCCCAATCCGAAAATCCCCACAAAAATAGCCCCAAAATGTTTTCTTGTGTTTTGTGAGTTTTGATAATGTTTTGTTGGTTTTGATCCGTGAATTTGTTGTGTTGCAAGTGGATCTAGCCATCCACCACCATCTCCACCTCGAAATCCATCCAAAATCCACGAAATCATATCAATTTGGACCCGACCCACTGGACGACCGCAACTTACCGGACGTCCGGCGACCCAGGAAGCACCGGACGTCCGACCTTATCGGACGACCGGAACCTCTAAAACAAGCTGAAACTAGCGGATTTCCGAACCTACCAGACGTCCGGCGACCGGACATCCGTCCATTTCCGGACGACCGCTACTCTGAAACTGATTTCACTCAAATTGTTGTTTGAGGCTTCCACCACATCATCCGCTACACCACCACCGACTTCCGCAAACCATTCCAATATCCCAACCCACACCACCACTTACCCCATACCTACTCTGACACAATTGCTACTTTGAGGTTTGAGAATTTGAGTTGCGGTACCGTATCCTTTTGTGTTTCGGCTATCTAGGTACGGTTCGACATCGACATCAACGCCGCTCATTTTCGCCACGGACGCGTCATCAACAACGACCACCTCGACCTCGACTACAAGTATGAGAATCAATCATCATGTGTAATGCAAAGCATGGGTCACGAATGCATGGCAAAGGCATAGTAATGAACATATCATGCAAAGTGAACATATCAAGATGGGAATAGAATAGGTAATGGATAATAACCCATAGCCAAGGGAGGGCCATGTAGAAGAAATGCGCGAAGTCTTTGCGCGAAGAGAGCGGTGGGAAAGACAATCCATGGCATCCCAAGTCATCGTTGCTCTCTAGAGCTCGTTTTGTCAACTCGTGGGATTGCGAGGTTGACAAGAATTCATGGGTACCTACACAAAGGAGACACAAACGGAAGAAATTGTGTGTGTGGTAAATGTACACATCATCCATCATGATGTGTATGTGCACGTGAGAGTTAGCACAAGATAAGCATCGCTCAAAGAAATTTGATGCATAGTATAAGAACATGTCATCCATCATGAAAGAATAGTTATTGCGTATAACACGATGGGGATGCAAATTGAGCATACAAGTATAAGGATCATGCAATGGATGGGATGAATCAAAATCTCCTAAAATGTATGAGGAAACTATGGGGGTCTCCTCATGAGCAATGTTGGAAATGTCATATGGAGAAAATGGACAACATCCAAAACAATACATATCCGTAGCTAGACGGTTATGGCATGTCATATGAGATAAATAATGCAAAGGTAGCATATCAATATCATCACAAGAAAAACAAATGCCAATAACCATGGGCTTGTCATCTATGCCATAAGTGCAAATTGGGTTAATCTTAATGGCATATGCATAGTCTGATGCGGAGCATCCCAAGGTCATCTCCATGGACCTACCATCGTCTCATCAAGTGCCTAGTGGACCCATGACTCGATCACGTGCAAGAGCTCTTGAAACCGAGGTGACATCTCTCCTCTCACAATTCCACCTCGATGCACATGAAGCATGGCTACTACCTCATATGGACACTTTGTGCATACTTAGGTACCATGGAGAAGCTAAGGAGCAAGGACAAGTAGAAGAGGAAGATGGACGAGAAGACGGAGAAGAAGGAGGGCTGAAGGAAAAGTCCCAGCCACCGGATGACCGGCCGGGACCGGACGTCCGGCGCCTGAAGCCTTAGCCGAACCCCAGCGAGCGGACCTCCGGACCGGAAGACTGGTGCCCCTGCACCCGAAGCAAACGAGCGGACGTCCGGTCCGGACAGGACGACCGGCGCACCTGCATCCGAACCAACATCAACGGAAGTCCGACGTTTCCGGACGTCCGGCACTCCCATCACAGAACCGAACCAGCGGACGTCCGGAGGACACTGGACGACCGGCCGCTCCTGAGTCACCGGACGACCGGCCACCATCGGACGTCTGGTACCTGGCTGCGTCTAGATTCGGGCCCGAGGCCCATGTAACCCTAGTTTTGCCCCTATTTGCACTTAGACTATATATAGACGTTCTATTCCTTCTAGCTAGGGTCAGCAAATGTTTAGCTCATATTCTTGAGAGAGCTTTGCTCATCCACTTGGTTACCTTCTCCTTGGAGATTCGAGCCTCCAGCGGAGAAGATCCCCCAAGCGGATTCAAGCCCCCTTTACGGGAAGATCCCCTTGTGGATTCAAGAGCTCCTCACGGAGAAGAACCGGTTACCGTGTATTGTCCTTAGTTGTCTGTGGATTCGTGTATCTCTACCTATGTACTCGAGGATCTAGCCCATTTGTGACTTATTCGTGTCGGTTTAGTGATTTCCTCCTATGTTTTCCCTCTGTTCTTCCCCATGTTCTTCGTGATTTCCTCGGGATCCGCTCCTTTCATGAAAGATCTGGCGAATAGGGTCTCTACCCTACATCATCTTGGTATCTAGAGCAAGGTTGATCATGATTTCGGAGCCCTGTCTTCGTTTTCTAGCTTGATTTTTTTGTTTTTCGTCCCAATCCGAAAATCCCCACAAAAATAGCCCCAAAATTTTTTCTTGTGTTTTGTGAGTTTTGATGATGTTTTGTTGGTTTTGATCCGTGAAGTTGTTGTGTTGCAAGTGGATCTAGCCATCCCCCACCATCTCCACCTCAAAATCCATCCAAAATCCACAAAATCCCATCAATTTGGACCCCGACCCACCGGATGAATGCAACTTTCCGGACGTCCGAGCCGCAGGAACCACCGGACGTCCGACCTTACCAGACGACCGGAACCTCTAACCCGAGCTGAAATTAGCGGATTTCCGACCCGACCGGACGTCCGGCGACCGGACATCCGTCCATTCCGGACGACCCTACTCTAAAAACTGATTTCGCTCAAATTTTGTTTAGGCTTCTACCACATCATCCGCTACACCACCACCGACTTCCGCAAACCTTTCCAATATCCCAACCCACACCACCACTTACCCGCTACCTACTTCGATACAATTGCTACTTTGAGGTTTGAGAATTCGAGTTGCGGTACCGTATCCTTTTGTGTTTCGGCTATCTAGGTACGGTTCGTCATCGACATCACCGCCGCTCATTTCGCCATGGACGCGTCATCAACAACGACCACCTCGACCTCGACTACAAGTATGAGAATGAATCGTCATGTGTAATGCAAAGCATGGGTCACGAATGCATGGCAAAGGCATAGTAATGAACATATCATGCAAAGTGAACATGGCAAGATGGGCATAGAATAGGTAATGGATAATAACCCATAGCCAAGGGAGGGCCATGTAGAAGAAATGCGCGAGGTCTTTGCGCGAAGAGAGAGGTGGGAAAGACAATCCATGGCATCCCAAGTCATCGTTGCTCTCTAGAGCTCGTTTTGTCAACTCGTGGGATTGCGAGGTTGACAAGAATTCAAGGGTACCTACACAAAGGAGACACAAATGAAAGAAATTGTGTGTGTGGTAAATGTACACATCATCCATCATGATGTGTATGTGCACGTGAGAGTTAGCACAAGATAAGCATCGCTCAAAGAAATTTGATGCATGGTATAAGAACATGTCATCCATCATGAAAGAATAGTTATTGTGTATAACACGATGGGGATGCAAATTGAGCATACAAGTATAAGGATCATGCAATGGATGGGATGAATCAAAATCTCCTAAAATGTATGAGGAAACTATGAGGGTCTCCTCATGAGCAATGTTGGAAACGTCATATGGAGAAAATGGACAACATCCGAAACAATACATATCCGTAGCTAGATGGTTATGGCATGGCATATGAGATAAATAATGCAAAGGTAGCATATCAATATCATCACAAGAAAAACAAATGCCAATAACCATGGGCTTGTCATCTATGGCATAAGTGTAAATTGGGTTAATCTTAATGGCATATGCATAGTCTGATGCGGAGCATCCCAAGGTCATCCCCATGGACCTACCATCGTCTCATCACGTGCCTAGTGGACCCATGACTCGATCACGTGCAAGAGCTCTTGAAACCGAGGTGACATCTCTCCTCTCACAATTCCACCTCGATGCACATGAAGCATGGCTACTACCTCATATGGACACTTTGTGCATACTCAGGTACCATGGAGAAGCTAAGGAGCAAGGACAAGAAGAAGAGGAAGATGGACGAGAAGACGGAGAAGAAGGAGGGCTGAAGGAAAAGTCCCAGCCACCGGACGACCGGCCGGGACCGGACATCCGGCGCCTGAAGCCTCAGCCGAACCCCAGCAAGCGGACGTCCGTTCCAGACCGGACGACCGGTGCCCCTGCACCCGAAGCAAACGAGCGGACGTCCGGTCCGGACCGGACGACCGGCGCACCTGCATCCGAACCAACATCAACGGAAGTCCGACGTTTCCGGATGTCCGGCACTCCCATCACAGAACCGAACCAGCGGACGTCCGGAGGGCACCGGACGACTGGCCGCTCCTAAATCACCGGATGACCGGCCACCAGCGGACGTCCGGTACCTGGTTGCGTCCAGATTCGGGCCCGAGGCCCATGTACCCCTACTTTCGCCCCCATTTGCACTTAGACTATATATAGACGTTCTATTCCTTCTAGCTAGGGTCAGCAAATGTTTAGCTCATATTTGTGAGACAGCTTTGCTCATCCAGTTGGTTACCTTCTACTCGGAGATTCGAGCTTCCACCGGAGAAGATCCCCCAAGCGGATTCAAGCCCCCTTTACGGGAAGATCCCCTTGTGGATTCAAGACCTCCTCACGTAGAAGAACCGGTTACCGTGTATCGTCCTTAGTTGTCCATGGATTCGTGTATCTCTACCTATGTACTCGAGGATCTAGCCCATTTGTGACTTATTCGTGTCGGTTTAGTGATTTCCTCCTGTGTTTTCCCTCCGTTCTTCCCCGTGTTCTTCGTGATTTCCTCGGGATCCGCTCCTTTCGTGAAAGATCGGGCGAATAGGGTCTCTACCCTACATCAACTTGGTATCTAGAGCAAGGTTGATCACGATTTCGGAGCCCCCTCTTCGTTTTCTAGCTTGATTTTGTTGTTTTTCGTCCCAATCCAAAAATCCCCACAAAAATAGCCCCAAATTTTTTTTCTTGTGTTTTGTGAGTTTTGATGATGTTTTGTTGGTTTTGATCCGTGAATTTGTTGTGTTGCAAGTGGATCTAGCCATCCCCCACCATCTCCACCTCGAAATCCATCCAAAATCCACGAAATCCCATCAATTTGGACCCCGACCCACCGGTTGACCGCAACTTTCCGGAAGTCCGGAGCCGCAGGAACCACCGGACGACCGGAACCTCTAACCCGAGCTGAAATTAGCGGATTTCTGACCCGACCGGACGTCCGGCGACCGGACATCCGTCCATTCCGGACAACCGCTACTCTAAAAACTTATTTCGCTCAAATTTTGTTTAGGCTTCCACCACATCATCCGCTACACCACCACCGACTTCCGCAAACCTTTCCAATATCCCAACCCACACCACCACTTACCCGCTACCTACTCCGACACAATTGCTACTTTGATGTTTGAGAATTTGAGTTGCGGTACCGTATCCTTTTGTGTTTAGGCTATCTAGGTACGGTTCGACATCGACATCACCGCCGCTCATTTTCGCCACGGACGCGTCATCAACAACGACCACCTCGACCTCGACTACAAGTATGAGAATGAATCATCATGTGTAATGCAAAGCATGGGTCACGAATGCATGGGAAATGCATAGTAATGAACATATACTGCAAAGTGAACATGGCAAGATGGGCATAGAATAGGTAATGGATAATAACCCATAGCCAAGGGAGGGCCATGTAGAAGAAATGCACGAAGTCTTTGCGCGAAGAGAGCGGTGGGAAAGACAATCCATGGTATCCCAAGTCATCGTTGCTCTCTAGAGCTCGTTTTGTCAACTCGTGGGATTGCGAGGTTGACAAGAATTCATGGGTACCTACACAAAGGAGACACAAACGAAAGAAATTGTGTGTGTGGTAAATGTACACATCATCCATCATGATGTGTTTGTGCACGTGAGAGTTAGCACAAGATAAGCATCGCTCAAAGAAATTTGATGCATGGTATAAGAACATGTCATCCATCATGAAAGAATAGTTATTGTGTATAACACGATGGGGATGCAAATTGAGCATACAAGTATTGATAGAGGCGGAGGTGTCCCGTCTTTCGATGAGATGGTGGATTTCGCTTTGGTGGAAGTCGACTTTGACGATCCGACTACGAACGTGCGAGGACGTCGCGCCTTAGCAATCGCTAGACCTACTCCGAGAGGTTATTGACCACGCCGGAGCACGATCAACCTGACCACGAGGGTCTGTTTCCTGCGAGCAAACGAAGAACAAGCAAGAAACTAAGATTGCAATCTGGATATTGCGAATATAAGATGAAAGCTTTATTGATCAAGGTGGGGTTCTGTGACGCCTTTGTCTGGTCGTTGAACACAAACGAAGTACGCGAAGTTGCAGCTATGGCGAACTTTTAATCTAAACAAAACCCCCAAAGTCTAAACGATGCCCTAAGGGCTGTATATATGGAGGAAGAGGGGGAGAATTTCGTGGCCCTTGGTGGAGGGGTCCGAAATCAACCCTATCTCTTGTTTCCCCACACATACGGACTCTAAAAACAGCCTATACTTAAGTATTTCGAAAATACATGGGCGTGGCCCAATAATAAGGTGACGCAGCACCTAAAATAGCCTCGGGACGAAATTTATGAAGTGGCGTCTTGTATATTTCGTCCAAGGCTTCATGCACCCATTATGGTGGCTTCAAAGTCCTGAAATCATCACTTGTAACTCCGTTCTTGTTTCCCTTGCGCATGCCATCATCTCCATGCTTGTTCTTGCTCCAATGTTTATCTTTCTTGTACAAGCTAGGCCCTTCATTTGTAAGCCAAACAAATGTATCCAACTTAGGCAGCATCATATTCACATGAACATTAGAATCGTTACCAAGAAACGAAAGTACCTGATAATTCAATTGGCGTGCACGAGCTCTAGTAATTGTCCAGTATGTACAGCAGTAGGGGCTGTGGGTGTGACAATGGTATTGATGTCCTCATCATCTCTTGTGTCACAAAGTTGTCACCGCATACTCACTTGCTATATTGGTTCGTCAAGCATTGCATGAGAAAAGAGCTCAAACATCAAAGAGCCAAACATGCTTTAAAGCAAAGAGGAAAGATAAGCAAAGAGCTTTCAAGGAAGAACCATAGCATCATACAACATTAAGATTGTCATACTCGATCATCTTGGATCATATCATAGCAACACCTTGCATAAAACATATTTGGGATAGAAGTTGTTGCATTTTTGCTAAGTAGGTTGTGCACAAGTTCTTGTATCCGCCTATCGTGCAATCGTGCTAGCGTCTCTCTAGTTTTGTGCAACAAGAACATTTTTGTGGCTTCCACATTTTGGCTCATCCTTGGTTGCACAACCCCACTTATCTTCTTGCGCATGTGTTTCCGTGTACCGTATATGCTTGGCCTACTTGTTACATTGCATCTTGCGAATCTTCTCCAACATTATTGAATCTTGCTTACATTCACATTAAAAATTGTGCCACCATCCTAACCAAGCTCCACCATAAGCTTTTACTTGTGTAGGTGTGAGAAACCGACGAGAATTCGTACCAATTGGGCTATTTCCTTGTCCTACATTGGAGTGATCATTGATTCACTTTCAACTTCGGTCAAGGTACATTTGGTATTCGTTCTTCTCTTTCTACCACTCACATTTGTCTTGGAATGATGGATAGTCCAAGTACTTCTACCAACCCACTCTTCATGGAGCAAGACGACGACATGAACTCCTTTGTCACCAAGAGTCACCTCTTTGGTGCACAACGTGCTTTACATCAAGAGCAACAAGCTATGAGTGAACGCATCGACAACCTTGCCGCCGACTTGCGACTTTCCGAGCAACGTACAAGGGACTACTTCGACCACAAGCTCGACGATCACAAGCAAGAGAATGACGCAAGGATGGACGAGATTCGTGCTTTGTTGCTCAACCGCTCTTCTTCCACTTCAAGAAGGAGCCGTTCAAGCCACCGCTCCGACTTTACCCTCTCTGGCTCAAGTACACCGTCGTCAAACACTCTTCGACGTGCCGCGCGCAACGTGCGTCAAGCAAACCTCAATCCACTCTGAGACACCGACTCGCAAGAACATCGATGACGTCAAGCCTAAGAAGCCTTTGCGCTAGCTGGAGAATGGCAACAACAACGCCAACATGAAGAGGAAGAACGTGCGCGTCTCCACCAACTTGCACAAGATGCCAAGACACAACGTCAAGAACAACAACTCTGTGACGCTCAAGCTCTTGCGGAACAAGCTCTACATGATTTGAGTCGAGCCGTTGCCGACCTAGGCCGACAAGCCCATGAACAAGAGGAAGCACTTCGCGAAGAAATTCACGAACGATGATGTCAAGCTCGCATGCATCGTCTAGTTCCTCCTCGAGCTCTAATAGAGGCAAAGGTGTCCCGATGTTTCGATGAGATGGTGGCTATCGTTTCTGTGGGAGTCGACCTTGACGATCCGACTACGAACGTGCGAGACGTCGCGCCTTAGCAATCGCTAAACCAACTTCCGAGGGGTTATTGACCACGCCGGAGCACTGTCAACCTGACCACGAGGGTCTATTTCCTGCGAGCAAACGAAGAACAAGCAAGAAACTGAGATTGCAATCTGGATATTGCGAATATAAGATGAAATCTTTATTGATCAAGGTGGGGTTCTGTGACGTCTTGGTCTGGTCGTTGGAAACTAACAAAGTACACGAAGTTGCATCTATGGTGAACTTTTAATCTAAACAAAACCCAAAGTCTAAACAATGCCCTAAGGGCTGTATATATGGAGGAGAGAGGGGGAATTTCGTGGCCCTTGGTGGAGGGGTCCGAAACAAACCCTAACTCTTGTTTCCCCACACATACGGACTCTAAAAACAACCTATACTTAAGTACTTCGAAAATACATGGGCCTGGCCCAATAATAAGGTGACGCAACACCTAGAATAGTCTCTGGACAAAATTTATGAAGTGACATCTTGTATATTTCGTCCCATGCTTCATGCACTCATTATGGTGGCTTCAGAGTCCTGGAATCATCACTTGTAACTCCGTTCTTGTTCCTCTTGCGCATGTCATCATCTCCATGCTTGAACTTGCTCCAAGGTTCATCTTTCTTGTCCAAGCTAGGCCCTTCATTTGTAAGCAAAACAAATGTATCCAATTTAGGCAGCATCATATTCTCATGAACATTAGAATCGTTACCAAGAAACGAAAGTACCTGATGATTCAATTGGCGTGCGCGAGCTCTAGTAATTGGTCCAGTATGTATAGCAGCAGGGGATGTGGGTGTAACAGTGGTATTGATGTCCTCATCATCCTCCCCTTCTTGAAATGAAGTCGTCCTCGACGAAAGTTCATCGTCCTCACCCAAATAAGGCTTCAAATCTGCAGTGTTAAAAGTGGGACTAACCCCAAAATCTGCAGGCAGCTCAAGTTTATATGCATTGTCATTTATTTTCTCTAACACCTTAAAAGGACCATTAGCACGTGGCATTAGCTTTGATTTGCGTAAATTGGGAAATCTATCCTTACGCAAATGTAACCAAACAAGATCTCCAGGTGCAAACACAACATGTTTTCTACCCTTATCTCTAGCAAGTTTATATTTAGCATTCATACGCTCAATGTTTTCCTTAGTTAACTCATGCATATTTAAAATCAATTCAGCACGTTCTTTAGCATCAAAATTAACCTTCTCCGAAGATGGAAGAGGCAACAAATCAATAGGTGCACGAGGTAGGAAACCATACACAATTTCAAAAGGGCACATCTTGGTAGTAGAATGCAATGAACGATTATAAGCAAATTCAATATGAGGCAAGCATTCTTCCCACATTTTCTTGTTATTCTTCAAAACAGCCCTAAGCATAGTAGACAATGTTCTATTAACTACTTCAGTTTGTCCATCAGTTTGGGGGTGACAAGTAGTACTAAAAAGCAGTTTAGTCCCTAGCTTAGCCCATAAACATCTCCAAAAGTGGCTAAGAAATTTAGTATCACGATCTGAAACAATAGTATTTGGCACACCATGCAAGCGAATAATTTCACGAAAGAACGAATCAGCAACATTAACAGCATCATCGCTTTTATGACATGGTATAAAGTGTGCCATTTTCGAGAACCTATCCACGACAACAAATATGCTATCCCTCCCCTTCTTTGTTCGAGGTAAACCTAAAACAAAGTCCATAGATATATCCTCCCAAGGAACACTAGGTACAGGCAAAGGCATATATAAACCATGAGGATTGAGTCGTGATTTAGCTTTTTGACATGTAGTGCAGCGAGCAACAAAACGCTCAAAATCTCGTCTCATCTTTGGCCAAAAGAAATGTGTAGCAAGTACGTCCTCCGTCTTCTTCACGCTGAAGTATCCCATTAGTCCTCCTTCATGCGCCTCCTGCAACAACAAAAGACGAACGGAGCTACCTGGAATGCATAGCTTGTTAGCACGAAACACAAATCCATCGTTGAGAACGAACTTGTTCCAAGTTCTCCCTTCCTTACAATTCTGCAATACATCTTTAAATTCAGCATCATGCACATATTGATCTTTGATGGTCTCCAAACCAAATATTTTAAAGTCAAGTTGTGAAAGCATAGTATAACGACGAGACAATGCATCAGCAATAACATTTTCTTTACCCTTCTTGTGTTTAATGACATAAGGGAAAGTCTCAATGAATTCAACCCATTTAGCATGTCTACGGTTCAGTTTTGCTTGACTTTTAATGTGTTTCAAAGATTCATGATCAGAATGTATAACAAATTCTTTTGCCATAAATAATGTTGACATGTTTCTAAGGTGATAGAGACAAAGGTGTCCTGTCTTTCGATGAGATGATGGATATCGCTTTGGTGGAAGTCGACTTTGACGATCCGACTACGAACGTGCGAGGACGTCGCGCCTTAGCAATCGCTAAACCAACTCCGAGAGGTTATTGACCACGCCGAAGCACGATCAACCTGACCACGAGGGTCTGTTTCCTGCAAGCAAACGAAGAACAAGCAAGAAACTAAGATTGCAATCTGGATATTGCGAATATAAGATGAAAGCTTTATTGATCAAGGTGGGGTTCTGTGACGCCTTTGTCTGGTCGTTGAACACAAACGAAGTACGCGAAGTTGCAGCTATGGCGAACTTTTGATCTAAACAAAACCCAAAGTCTAAACGATGCCC
Source organism: Triticum dicoccoides (assembly GCF_002162155.2). Lineage (NCBI taxonomy): Eukaryota > Viridiplantae > Streptophyta > Magnoliopsida > Poales > Poaceae > Triticum > Triticum dicoccoides. The sequence continues at coordinate 214,919 of NW_021300310.1, forward strand.
TAAGGGCTGTATATATGGAGGAAGAGGGGGGGAATTTCGTGACCCTTGGTGGAGGGGTCCGAAATCAACCCTATCTCTTGTTTCCCAACACATACGGACTCTAAAAATACCCTATACTTATGTATTTCGAAATTACATGGGCCTGGCCCAATAATAAGGTGACGCAGCACCTATAATAGCCTCGGGACGAAATTTATGAAGTGGCATCTTGTATATTTCGTCCAAGGCTTCATGCACCCATTATGGTGGCTTCAAAGTCCTGAAATCATCACTTGTAACTGCGTTCTTGTTCCCCTTGCGCATGCCATCATCTCCATGCTTGTTATTAATCCAATGTTCATCCTTCTCCAAGCTAGGCCCTTCATTTGTAAGCAAAACAAATGTATCCAATTTAGGCAGCATCATATTCTCATGAACATTAGAATCATTACCAAGAAACGAAAGTACCTGGTAATTTAGTTGGCGTGCGCGAGCTCTAGTAATTGGTCCAGTATTTATAGCAGCAGGGGCTGTGGGTGTAACAATGGTATTGATGTCCTCATCATCCTCCCCTTCTTGAAATGAAGTCGTCCTCGACGGAAGCTCATCTTCCTCACCCAAATAAGGCTTCAAATCTGCAATGTTAAAAGTGGGACTAACCCCAAAATCTGCAGGCAGCTCAAGTTTATATGCATTATCATTTATTTTCTCTAACACCTTAAAGGGACCATCAGCACGTGGCATTAACTTTGATTTGCGCAAATCCGGAAATCTATCCTTACGCAAATGTAACCAAACAAGATCTCCAAGTGCAAACACAACATGTTTTCTACCCTTATCTCCAACAAGTTTATATTTAGCATTCATACGCTCAATGTTTTCCTTAGTTAACTCATGCATTTTTAAAATCAATTCAGCACGTTGTTTAGCATCAAAATTAACCTTCTCCGAAGATGGAAGAGGCAACAAATCAATAGGTGCACGAGGTAGGAAACCATACACAACTTCAAAAGGGCACATCTTAGTAGTAGAATGCAATGAACGATTATAAGCAAATTCAATATGAGGCAAGCATTCCTCCCATATTTTCTTATTATTCTTCAAAACAGCCCTAAGCATAGTAGACAACGTTCTATTGACTACTTCAGTTTGTCCATCAGTTTGGGGGTGACAAGTAGTACTAAAAAGCAGTTTAGTCCCCAACTTAGCCCATAAACATCTCCAAAAGTGGCTAAGAAATTTAGTATCACGATCTGAAACAATAGTATTTGGCACACCATGCAAGCGAATAATTCCACGAAAGAACAAATTAGCAACATTAACAACATCATCGCTTTTATGACATGGTATAAAGTGTGCCATTTTCGAGAATCTATCCACGACAACAAATATGCTATCCCTCCCCTTCTTTGTTCGAGGTAAACCTAAAACAAAGTCCATAGATATATCCTCCCAAGGAACACTAGGTACAGGCAAAGGCATATATAAACCATGAGGATTGAGTCGTGACTTAGCTTTTTGACATGTAGTGCAGCGAGCAATAAAACGCTCAACATCCTGTCTCATCTTTGGCCAAAAGAAATGTGTAGCAAGTACGTCCTCCGTCTTCTTCACGCCAAAGTGTCCCATTAATCCTCCTCCATGCGCCTCCTGCAACAACAAAAGACTAACGGAGCTAGCTGGAATGCATAGCTTGTTAGCACGAAACACAAATCCATCGTTAACGACGAACTTGTTCCACATTCTTTCTTCTTTACAATTCTGCATTACATCTTTAAAATCAGCATCATGCACATATTGATCTTTGATGGTCTCCAAACCAAATATTTTGAAGTCAGGTTGTGAAAGCATAGTATAGCGACGAGACAATGCATCAGCAATAACATTTTCTTTTCCCTTCTTGTGTTTAATGACATAAGGAAAAGTCTCAATGAATTCAACCCATTTAGTGATAGAGGCGAGGGTGTCCCGATCTTTCGATGAGATGATAACTATTGATTTGGTGGAGACGACTTTGACGATCCGACTACAAACGTGCACGACGTTGCGCCTTAGCAATCGCTAAACCAACTCCGAGAGGTTATTGACCATGCTGGAGCACGATCAACCTGACCACGAAGGTCTAATCCTGCAAGCAATCGAAGAACGAGCAAGAATTTGATAAAGCAATCTGAATATTGCGAATATATATGAAGTATTGATAATGGTGGGGATCTGGAAGCGGTCTTGGTCTGGTCGTTGGACACAAACGAAGTACACGAAGTTGCAATGGCTAACTTTTAACTAAACAAATCCCCAGGGAAAAGCTACTAGATGGATCTACTTATATAGGAGCAAGGGGTGACGGCCAAGGAGGTGGGAGGACGTCCCAAGGCAGCCTAAAACTAAATCTAGGTCGTACAAGGCCAATGGGCCCAAGTGGAGGTGATATAACACCTTTGGACTTGTAGTTTGACTCGGATTCTGCTGCAGCATCAGATTGTTTCGTGCACAACTCAACGCTCCGGACGAATTTGAAGGTGATTCCAATTGGGTTGGAAAGTGCACGAAATCTAGTTTCCAACAAAAAAAGAATCACCCAATTCGGAGTCCGTATGAAAAACTTGTGTGCGTTTTGAGTCAGGTATGTCTGTGCAGTCCGAATCTGAATCCAGAACGTGAGAGACTTGGACTCTATCTTCTCTTGGGCCAAAAGTGACGTGAGAGAACTTTTTGGACAGCAAATAAACATCTCTTTCTTCCTTATCTTCATATGTGGATTGTACAAATGTCCCATACACCTGCAATTAGACAAAACACAAAATTGTTTGAAGTATTTTTGTTCTGGATAACATAAATAGATTATTGAATAGTTTGCACTAGAAATCACCTGACAAATATGCATATATGCAATATTTTTGGTCATATCCAAGGTAGTCATGTCCTCATCATTTAGCATGTCTACGATTCAGTTTAGCTTGACTTTTAATATGTTTCAAAGATTCATGATCAGAATGTATAACAAATTCTTTCGGCCATAAATAATGTTGCCATGTTTCTAAAGTCCGAACAAGAGCATATAATTCTTTATCATAAGTAGAATAATTCAGACTAGGCCCACTGAATTTTTCAGAAAAGTATGCAACAGGTTTGCCATCTTGTAATAACACACCGCCTAATCCAATTCCACTAGCATCACATTCAAGCTCAAAAGCCTTATTAAAATCAGGAAGTTGGAGTAAAGGAGCATGTGTCAACTTATCTTTCAATACCGAGAAGGCTTTTCCTGTGCGGTACCCCAAAGAAAAGGCACATCTTTCTTTGTAAGCTCATTGAGAGGTGCAGCAATGGTGCTGAAATCTCTCACAAAACGCCTATAGAATCCAGCGAGGCCAAGAAAACTCCTCACTTGTGTGACCGTTTTGGGTTGCGGCCAACTCTCAATAGCTTCAATCTTGGCTTTATCAACTTCAATTCCCTGTGGAGTAACAACATAGCCAAGAAAAGATACTCGGTCGGTGCAAAAGGTGCACTTCCCGAGGTTACCAAACAAACGTGCATCACGTAGAGCAATAAAAACAGCACGTAAATGTTCCAAATGTTCTTCCAAAGATCTGCTATAAATCAATATGTCATCAAAGTAAACTACCACAAATCGTCCAATGAAAGCACGTAAAACTTCATTCATTAATCTCATGAAAGTACTAGGTGCATTAGTTAACCCAAAAGGCATGACTAACCACTCATATAATCCAAACTTAGTTTTGAATGCTGTTTTCCATTCATCTCTCAGTTTCATACGAATTTGATGGTATCCACTACGCAAATCAACTTTGGAGAATATTGTAGAGCCACTCAATTCATCAAGCATATCATCTAGCCTAGGAATAGGATGACGATAATGAATAGTAATATTATTAATGCCTCTACAATCAACACACATACGCGATGTACCATCCTTTTTCGGCACTAGAATAATAGGAACATCACAAGGACTAAGGGATTCGCGTATATAACCTTTGTCGAGAAGCTCTTGTACTTGACGCATAATCTCCTTCGTCTCCTCTGGATTGGTACGGTATGGCGCACGGTTTGGCAGTGAAGCACCGGGAATTAAGTCGATCTGATGCTCAATCCCTCGAATAGATGGTAATCCCGGTGGCACGTCTTGTGGAAAGACGTCAGCGAACTCCTGCAAAATGTTAGTGATAGCAGGTGGCAAAGAGGAAGGCACGTCCTCGAATGAAAATAATGCCTCTTTGCACACAAAAGCATAGCAAATAGATTTGCTGAAATCTAGCTCATCAATATCAGATTTGGTGGCAAATAAACATGCACTTTTCAATTTAATTTCAGAAGCAACACTAGATGGTTTATTATTAGGCTTCATTTGTTGCTCAAATTCTTTTGCCACAATCTGATTTTCACTCTTATTCTTCTCTTGTTTTGCTTTATTAGCTCTATTAATATCATCTTTCAAAATGGAATCAGGAGTCAAAGGAAGCAAAGTAATATTTTTATTCTTATGAACAAGAGTATACTGATTGTTTCTACCATGGTGTACAGAATTTTTATCAAATTGCCATGGTCTACCAAGTAATAAGGAACATGCTTGCATAGGTACCACATCACAATTAACATAATCAGCATATGTAGATATACTAAAATGCACACGAACAGTACGTGTTACCTTAACCTTGCCGCTGTTGTTGAACCATTGGATCTAGTAAGGATGTGGATGTGGTCTTGTGGTGAGAGAAAGCTTCTCCACCATCTCCATGCTAGCCAAGTTGTTGCAGCTCCCTCCATCTATGATGACGCGCACAGAACGTTCTTTCACAACTCCCTTGGTATGGAACAAATTGTGCCTCTGATTTTGCTCAGCTTGTGTGACCTCCACACTCATAACACGTTGAGCAACTAAACATTCATACCTGTCAGCGTCTTCAGGAGCCATGTATTGCGTCTCATGATCAGAATCATCTCCACCATGTTCTTCACGTGTAATAAGAGCCAAAGTCTCCTCATCATAGTCACTAGCGGACTCATATCCACCATCCGCGGTAGCAATCATCACATGCGGAGATTTGCATTCTCTCGCATAATGACCTCCTCCCTTACAACGACGACAAATAATATCACTTGTGTGCCCTGTTGATGCCATGGAAGAAGAAGAACTATGTGCAGGCCCAGCAGGTGCGCTCTTGGCAGATAATGGTGGTTGTGCCTGTTTTCTTGTATCACGACTGGAGGAGGCACGTGATTGAGGTGCTGGTGTAGTTGAAGTAGAAGATGCACGCGGTGTCCATGATGAAGGTCGGCCTGCAGAAAAGTTAGTTCGCGCCAATGCTTGTCTATCCTGCACTTCACGTTCAGCTTTACAAGCAAGATGGAATAAACAAGTGATATTAGTATACTCCTTATAGTCTAGAATGGTCTGAATCTCTCTATTTAATCCACCCAGAAAACGTGCAAGCATAGCTTCATTCTCCTCAACAATACCACATCTAATCATGCCAGTTTGTAATTCCTGATAATATTCTTGTACAGAATTTTTTCCTTGTCTTAAGCGCTGTAATTTTTGAAGCAATTCACGTTGATAATATGGTGGAACCCAACGAGTACGCATAGCAGTTTTCAAAGCAGCCCAAGTAGTTGGAATAGGATATAATCTACAATGTTCAGACCACCATACACATGCAAAACTAGTGAAAGCACAAATAGCAGCAGCAACTCGTCTCTTCTCAGGATATTGTAAACATGTAAATCGTTGTTCAGTTTCTAACTCCCAAGTAAGATATATATCAGGAACATATCTACCCTCAAATGGTGGAATATTCAATTTCAGTTTAGGAATATGGACATCATCTCGTACCTGAGGTGGTGGTGCAGGCCTACCATTACGAATATATACCTGAGGTCGACCTGCTGGTGGTGGTGCAGGTGGCTGCATGTAGTGCTGATTTTGATCAACCTCATCCTCATAATCTCCCACATAATCATCCTCCTCCGCATCAGCAGCAGGAGCCACAGAAGTATCAACAGTAGCACCAACAGTTTGGCCAAACGCAAGAGTAACACGGCTCGCTCGGCGAAGGTCTGTTTCGCGACGTGGAGGTAGTCGTTGTTGTTGTTGTTGGAGAGGTGTGTTAGGTGCAGCGGGTGGTGGTGGTGGAAGACTCGCGAGCAATTCATTAAACTTGTTATCGAGCTTTGTTTCGAACGTCTTCTCCATGCCATCTATCTTCTCCATGGCCTCTTCAAATCTGTTTAGCACATCTTGCACCTGTCCACTCATCATTTGCTGAAATTTATCATGCAAATCCTTATTCGTCATGTTCTCCCAGTCAGTCTCGTCAGCTTGTGATCCTGGCATGGTTAGCAGCAATAGAAACACACAAGAATATGATCCTACAGACTACTAACAAGAGGTGGTGGTGGGTGTCACAAATCCGTCAAGCAAATCTCAAATTCTTACTAGTTCTTACCCAGCAGCAGGCGGTGATCGGCAACTGTTGTAGTCAAAAACTCTCAAAGCTTGGATAGAGCGATTACCAAGGAGAGTCAAACGCAGGACGTAGATGTATGTGGAGCTCGGAAGGCTTATAATATGGTAGCAAAAAGGGTCAGCAATAATCAATTCAGAGATGCAAAGTTGAATAAACGCTCAACGACGGTACTGTGCTGGTCCTAGGCTAGACTGTGCTAGAGACGCGAGCCTAGAACACCAACAAAATCACGGCGCGGCACGTAAACAAGGGAAAAGCACACTCTGGATTTTTTTTCGCTCTCTTTTTTTTGCGCTGTTTTTTTTGCCCTGCTTTTTTTTGCGAAAAATCACTATAATGGCGAGTGTCTCAAAACTCTTCCTATGTCAAACTGACAGGATGGGCACGAAATTTTTTTTGACCATTTTTTTTTTCGACTGCCCGGACCCAAAAACTGGAAACGGGTCAAAAAAAACTTCCTATAATGGCACCTGTCTCAAAACACTCAGAAACACCTAAAAATAGGATAGCCAGAATTTTTTTCGAAAAATGCGTTTTCGAAAAATTTTGGGCCTAAACGGAGGGTGGTTTCCGGACTTTTTTTTTCCGAAACCTACTCCGGCAAGGAAACACGAATCGGAATCTAGATGGATCTCGAAAACAAACCTAATATGACAAGAACTCGGATTGGTGGTGGATATATGGTGGTAGATGGCAGCGGTGGTAGTATATGACAGCGATGGTGGTATATGGATACGGATTCGAAGCGGTGGCGGAAGGTGGCAGGGGCGATGATGATGGTGCGGTGGCGGCGTGACAACTTATGACCAGAACTCGAAACTCTAAAAGACTAGACGCTAAGACCAGCAACTAGACACGACGATGCAACCGCAAATTCAACAAAGCAAAACCCTAAAAAGATTATGCAAAGGCTCAGATTGGTTCGGATATGATGAACTAACCCTAATTTTTTTGTGGCTTTTTCGTGGACTGTAGGTATGAAGAACAGACTCGATCTAAACTACGAAAAACTGTAAAATCTCACCGAGCAACCTGGAAATCTGATACCACTTGATAGAGACAAAGGTGTCCCGTCTTTCGATGAGATGATGGATATCGCTTTGGTGGAAGTCGACTTTGACGATCCGACTACGAATGTGAGAGGACGTCGCGCCTTAGCAATCGCTAAACCAACTTCGAGAGGTTATTGACCACGCCGGAGCACGATCAACCTGACCACGAGGGTCTGTTTCCTGCGAGCAAACGAAGAACAAGCAAGAAACTAAGATTGCAATCTGGATATTGCGAATATAAGATGAAAGCTTTATTGATCAAGGTGGGGTTCTGTGACGCCTTTGTCTGGTCGTTGAACACAAACGAAGTACGCGAAGTTGCAGCTATGGCGAACTTTTAATCTAAACAAAACCCAAGCTCTAAACGATGCCCTAAGGGCTGTATATATGGAGGAAGAGGGGGGGAATTTCGTGACCCTTGGTGGAGGGGTCCGAAATCAACCCTATCTCTTGTTTCCCCACACATACGGACTCTAAAAATAGCCTATACTTATGTATTTCGAAATTACATGGGCCTGGCCCAATAATAAGGTGATGCAGCACCTATAATAGCCTCGGGACGAATTTATGAAGTGGCATCTTGTATATTTCGTCCAAGGCTTCATGCACCCATTATGGTGGCTTCAAAGTCCTGAAATCATCACTTGTAACTCCGTTCTTGTTCCCCTTGCGCATGCCATCATCTCCATGCTTGTTATTAATCCAATGTTCATCCTTTTCCAAGCTAGGCCCTTCATTTGTAAGCAAAACAAATGTATCCAATTTAGGCAGCATCATATTCTCATGAACATTAGAATCATTACCAAGAAACGAAAGTACCTGGTAATTTAGTTGGCGTGCGCGAGCTCTAGTAATTGGTCCAGTATTTATAGCAGCAGGGGCTGTGGGTGTAACAATGGTATTGATGTCCTCATCATAAGGTCCGAACAAGAGCATATAATTCTTTATCATAAGTAGAATAGTTGAGACTAGGCCCACTCAATTTTTCAGAAAAGTATGCAACAGGTTTGCCATCTTGTAATAACACACCTCCTAATCCTATTCCACTAGCATCACATTCAAGCTCAAAAGTCTTATTGAAATCAGGAAGTTGGAGTAAAGGAGCATGTGTAAACTTATCTTTCAATATCGTGAAGGCTTCTTCCTGTGCGGTACCCCAAACAAAAGGCACATCCTTCTTTGTAAGCTCGTTGAGAGGTGCAGCAATGGTGCTGAAATCTCTCACAAAACGCCTATAGAAACCAGCAAGGCCAAGGAAACTCCTCACTTGTGTGACCGTTTTGGGCTGCAGCCAACTCTCAATAGCTTCAATCTTGGCTTTATCAATTGCAATTCCCTGTGGAGTAACAACATAGCCAAGAAAAGATACTCGGTCGGTGCAAAAGCTGCACTTTACAAGGTTACCAAACAAACGTGCATCACGTAGAGCAATAAAAACAGCACGTAAATGTTCCAAATGTTCCTCCAAAGATTTGCTATAAATAAGTATATCATCAAAATAGACTACCACAAATCGTCCAATGAAAGCACGTAAAACTTCGTTCATTAGTCTCATGAAAGTACTAGGTGCATTAGTTAACCCAAAAGACATGACTAACCACTCATATAATCCAAACTTAGTTTTGAATGCTGTTTTCCATTCATCTCCCAATTTCATACGAATTTGATGGTATCCACTACGCAAATCAACTTTGGAGAATATTGTAGAGCCACTCAATTCATCAAGCATGTCGTCTAGCCTAGGAATAGGATGGCGATGACAAATAGTAATATTATTAATGCCTCTACAATCAACACACATACGCGACGTAGCATCCTTTTTCGGCACTAAAATGATAGGAACAACACAAGGACTAAGGGATTCACGTATATAACCTTTGTCGAGCAGTTCTTGTACTTGACGCATAATCTCCTTCGTCTCCTCTGGATTGGTACGGTATTGTGCATGGTTGGTAATGATGCACCGGGAATTAAGTCAATTTGATGCTCAATCCCTCGTATAGGTGGTAATCCCGGTGGCACGTCTTGTGGAAAGACGTCAGCGAACTCCTGCAAAATGTTAGTGACAGCAGGAGGCAAAGAGAAAGGCATGTCCTCGAAAGAAAATAATGCCTCTTTGCACACAAAAGCTTAGCAAACAGATTTGCTAACATCTAAATCATCAATATCAGATTTGGTGGCAAGTAAACATGCACTTCTCGATTTAATTTCAGAAGCAACACTAGATGGTTTATTATTAGGCTGTATTTGTTGCTCAAATTCTTTTGCCACAATCTGATTTTCACTTTTATTTTTCTCCTATTTTGCTTTATTAGCTCTATTAATATCATCTTTCAAAATGGAATCAGGAGTCATAGGAAGCAAAGTAATATTTTTATCCTTATGAACAAGAGTATACTGATTGTTTCTACCATGGTGTACAGAATTTTTATCAAATTGCCATGGTCTACCAAGTAATAAGGAACATGCTTGCATAGGTACCACATCACAATCAACATAATCAGCATATGATAGAGGCAAAGGTGTCCCGTCTTTCGATGAGATGGTGGATTTCGCTTTGGTGGAAGTCGACTTTGACGATCCGACTACGAACGTGCGAGGATGTCGCGCCTTAGCAATCGCTAAACCAACTCCGAGAGGTTATTGACCACGCCGGAGCACGATCAACCTGACCACGAGGGTCTGTTTCCTGCGAGCAAACGAAGAACAAGCAAGAAACTGAGATTGCAATCTGGATATTGCGAATATAAGATGAAAGCTTTATTGATCAAGGTGGGGTTCTGTGACGCCTTTGTCTGGTCGTTGAACACAAACGAAGTACGCGAAGTTGCAGCTATGGCGAACTTTTAATCTAAACAAAACCCAAAGTCTAAACGATGCCCTAAGGGCTGTATATATGGAGGAAGAGGGGGGAATTTCGTGGCCCTTGGTGGAGGGGTCCGAAATCAACCCTATCTCTTGTTTCCCCACACATACGGACTCTAAAAATAGCCTATAATTATGTATTTCGAAATTACATGGGCCTGGTGATGAGGACATGACTACCTTGGATATGACCAAAAATATTGCATATATGCATATTTGTCAGGTGATTTCTAGTGCAAACTATTCAATAATCTATTTATGTTATCCAGAACAAAAATACTTCACACACTTTTGTGTTTTGTCTAATTGCAGGTGTATGGGACATTCGTACAATCCACATATGAAGATAAGGAAGAAAGAGATGTTTATTTGCTGTCCAAAAAGTTCTCTCACGTCACTTTTGGCCCAAGAGAAGATAGAGTCCAAGTCTCTCACGTTCTGGATTCAGATTCGGACTGCACAGACACACCTGACTCAAAACGCACACAAGTTTTTCATACGGACTCCGAATTGGGTGATTCTTTTTTTGTTGGAAACTAGATTTCGTGCACTTTCCAACCCAATTGGAATCACCTTCAAATTCGTCCGGAGCGTTGAGTTGTGGACGAAACAATCTGATGCTGCAGCAGAATCCGAGTCAAACTACAAGTCCAAAGGTGTTACATCACCTCCACTTGGGCCCATTGGCCTTGTACGACCTAGATTTAGTTTTAGGCTGCCTTGGGACGTCCTCCCACCTCCTTGGCCGCCAGCCCTTGCTCCTATATAAGTAGATCCATCTAGTAGCTTTTCCTTGGGATTTGTTTAGTTAAAAGTTAGCCAACGCAACTTCGTGTACTTCGTTTGTGTCCAACGACCAGACCAAGACCGCTTACAGATCCCCACCTTTATCAATACTTCATACATATTTGCAATATTCAGATTGCTTTTATCATATTCTTGCTCGTTCTTCGATTGCTTGCAGGAATAGACCTTCGTGGTCAGGTTGATCGTGCTCCGGCGTGGTCAATAACCTCAGGAGATTGGTTTAGCGATTGCTAAGGCGCAACGTCGTGCACGTTTGTAGTCGGATCGTCAAAGTCGTCTCCACCAAATCGATAGTTATCATCTCATCGAAAGATCGGGACACCCTCGCCTCTATCAATTTGTCAGGTGATTTCTAAGGTAGTCATGTCCTCATCACCTGGCCCAATAATAAGGTGACGCAGCACCTAAAATAGCCTCGGGATGAAATTTATGAAGTGGCATCTTGTGTATTTCGTCCAAGGCTTCATGCACCCATTATGGTGGCTTCAAAGTCCTGAAATCATCACTTGTAACTCCGTTCTTGTTCTCCTTGCGCATGCCATCATCTCCATGCTTGTTCTTGCTCCAATGTTCATCCTTCTCCAAGCTAGGCCCTTCATTTGTAAGCAAAACAAATGTATCCAATTTAGGCAGCATCATATTCTCATGAACATTAAAATCATTACCAAGAAACGAAAGTACCTGGTAATTTAGTTGGCGTGCACGAGCTCTAGTAATTGGTCCAGTATGTATAGCAGCAGGGGCTGTGGGTGTAACAATTGTATTGATGTCCTCATCATCCTCCCCTTCTTGAAATGAAGTCGTCCTCGACGGAAGTTCATCTTCCTCACCCAAATAAGGCTTCAAATCTGCAATGTTAAAAGTGGGACTAACCCCAAAATCTGCAGGCA